>NW_026624759.1:19080-20425 GCF_030028575.1 Malurus melanocephalus | reverse complement strand
ATGTGAAATTCACAAGCTGTAGGATTTTTATCACAATCCCACATCCCTTCCAGAAACACCAGCTGACAGACACATACAAAGCTGAAAAAAAGGGAAACTTTTGCTGTCAGTCTGTGATGTTGGCTTGTGAACTATTAGATTTTATGTCACCCAATCAGCCTATTTTATCCCCCCATTTCTGTGTGGGACTGAGGGAAGCAAAATGCTGTAATAAAGCAGCTGAGTGAGATTTGTATTTGTGTGTCTGTGGTCTTGTCCCACTATCCAGAATGCGTTGACCTTCTTTTCTAAATTAGAAGGTCTCTGAAGCAAGTGAAGGATGAGAGGATGAGAAAATGGATTTTTCCTCTCTGTAGAAGCTGATATGTATAAACATCAGCAACAGTAGGGAAATGACCTTTGTATCTCACTTTAATAATTGATCTGCTCAGCTCTTTGCAGCCCTCCTTGTGGGGCCACCATCCACAGGATCTGTGTGCTGTGCCGATCCAGGACCAGAAAACAGAGTTCATGCAATCTTTGTGTGGAAAAATTGATATTAAAGACTGCCCCTGTTGTGGCTGCAGCTGATCTGTGCTGGGTCCTGCACTCAGAGCAACCCCAGGAGCTGAACCTCAGTGACAGCAAAGGATCCCCCTCCTCAGCAATGAATTCTTTCCAGCCTTGAGCAATTAGAAACTTGTGCTTCATCCTCAGGAGCAAATCCTGACCCCCTGAACCCGTGTGTTATGAGAACTAAGAGCAGAACAAAACCAGGTCTAACACCTCCAGATTCCAGAGCTCCTTCATTTGGGGACCAGGGGAGAGGGCCAACCCCATTCCATCCTCTGCAGGACTTTCTGAGTATTTAGAGTATTAAATACAAGTTAAAACAGCTGGGGGATTTGCCTTCCTCCTCTCTTTCCCCCTCTTCTTCTCTGATTTGTTTAGTTAAATCAATATGTGTGTTAGGGAAATATATTCCAGACCACAGGACACTCCCTGAGTGAGGCTTTCCATCTCACTCACCCKGTAAAACTCCTCCAGGATTTCAAATCTTATTAGGAGCTTCCTCTACCTGACTCTGTTTGCTTTTATGTGTCCAGGATGCCCTTTCTTCTATTCCTAAACTTTTTGTGTATTAGCTGAAGCCATAATCCTAATGAAGGCGTCTATAGGAACAAAAATGCTACAGGGCAAATGCATCCTTTATTTAAGAATGCTGGATGAGGGAAGGAGGAGAAGGTTTTAAATCCCAGGAGGGATTTCTGGCTCCCCAGACCAGGAGAACATTCTGTGGGAGCAACAAGCACTCTCTGCATGCAGCTGTGATCTGTGAAAGCTGAATCCTGCAGAGCTCCTGCAG
>NW_026624759.1:15939-17080 GCF_030028575.1 Malurus melanocephalus | reverse complement strand
TTTCCAAAAATTCCATAAGCATACATGTGAAGCTATTAAATTGTTTTTCTGTGCTGAATTCATTGAAACTTGTTCCTGAACAGTAGCATTAGTGCATCTCAGGTAAAATAAAGAGAATTTTGGCTTTAAAGCTGCATTGTGTTTCTTACAGTTACTACAAAAAATATGTAAAAAGTATGAGAGCACTGCAGCAGCACGGACAGCGCCTGCATAAATTGCAAAAGTTTTGTGCTGCAAAATATAAAGCTTTACACTGCACTTTTAGTTAAAGCACAGGGCAGCAGCTGTAAAAAATGAATATGTTTTCTGGCTTGCCACTCTCTGCTATAAATCATGGTTAATCAGTGATGCTTGGTCCAGCACTCTGAGGGGGTGTTTGCAGGTGTTTGTCACAAGGAAACCAAACTGTACTTACCTTAGACTTTAAATCTTTAAATCTGTCAGGATGGGGTGAAGCAGCTCCCACCCACTGCTGAATTTTATCCTCACTGTGATGGCAGCATTTACACAGCCCAGCATCTGGGAACAAGAACAGGAACAGTCTCATTCCTGATGGATTCCTAAATTCTGATGTTGCTATTAGTGGCAGATAAAACTCTGAAGGATTCTTTCACCTTGGTGACAGCATTTCAAAGCCCAGCAATTAATGCCTCACATAATTGCATGGAACACCTCACCTACCAGAAGACCATTCCAGAAAATATATGGGAAGAAGAGAAAATGGTGTAGCAGAAAATAAAGTGCTTGAATTCTTCAGGCTGAAGTGATGACTTTAAGTCATGATGATTGATGGCTGCAGTAACATTTTACAGCCTTATCAGACAAATGATGCTTTCTTCTTGGTTTTTTTTTTTTACCTTGGGCTGGTATAATAATTTTTTCATGGAGAGGCCAAAGGAAAAAATATACAGAGTATTTGTCAGACTCAGTAGAACACTTCTTTCCAAATGAGCCTGGTCATGGTCCCTGCATTTCCTCTGTGTGATCAAGAGGCCTTGGGAAGTAAAAGGACTTTGGATTAAATATTATTCAGCAAAAAACTGAGTTGTAACTTATGCCCAGCAACAAAGATCACTTTTGGAAAGGTAAAGTAGAGGTAGTGAGTGAATCTTGGGGGTTTATTTTGGTTTTGTCTTTTTTT
>NW_026624759.1:7091-15288 GCF_030028575.1 Malurus melanocephalus | reverse complement strand
CTCCCCGTTGAAAGAGTAACTTGGTTCAATATCAGAGATATGAGATACCTGGGAATGCTGGCTGGTGCTGAGGAATTGCAGGAATCTGCAAACGGGGCTGGAACGGCGCCCACTGCACTGGGGGCTCCACACCACTGCCATCACAGCTCAGCTACACCTGAGCAAACCTCTCCCAAAATTATCACAGAGGAGGTTTTGGTGATGGTGGTCGTTTGTGCAGAGCAGGCTCAGGTGAGAATTGCTGCTTGTGGAGGTCCCTGCACGTGTGGAAGGTGCTTCTCTGACACTCACCCTGAATAATCATCTTTTTAATTGAGGGATGGCAGTAACTACGAGGCTGCAGCGCATTTGTCAGTTCTGAGGACACATCCATCACCCTGAGCTCGGATCCAGCAGCACGGGAATGGCTGATTCAGCAACACGTTCACTTTAAGGGCATAAAAAATATTTATAATGGATGAGTGACTTTAGAAATAATGGAGAACACTAAGATAATTCAAAACACCCAAGTAGAAGTCTGCCACTTCTCTGTGAAATCCTGCCTTTAATGGAAGTGTGGAATTTCAGACTCTGCAGGTGTCAGAGTATCATAAAGACAGCATTTCTCCTGGTGCACAGTTAACAGTGATGGAGTGACCAACTCTGCTGGGAATCCCAAGAGTTTGGAAGTAAAATCCTGTGTCCAGTTAGACTCAGGCCACACATTTGAAGTGCCTGTAGATCCTCTGATGTTGGGAGTGCTGTGTGTGCCCCAAAAGGGGGTGATGAGTTTAAGTGCTTGCTCTCCAAGGATATCTCTAGGGAAATGTCTGCTCCTGCAGCTGCTGTTGGTCTCTTAAGAATGACAGAATCCATCTGAGCAACGAGCACTTCCTGTCCTCAGCATTTCTGAAAACACATTTCTGAAAACACCTTTCTGCTGCAGGAATTGTTTTAATTAGCGTGGTCTGAAGGATAACACATTCTCACTAAAAGGATTTCTCTGAAGATGTTTCCCTTACACATATGCTTCTGACAAATTTTAGATTATTGCCTGCAATAGGACATTGACCTTCAGCTCCTCTGGCTTCTGTAATAACATGATGGCATCAAACAGGCTGATGAAATGCAGGGTCTCATCCTGGAGGAAATGCAGATTGGACTGTGCTCTACCCACTCTGACTCAGAGAAGCATTGTGCTGATGAATTTTTAGAGAACATATTTAAATGCCTGCACTGATCAATGTAGTCCCATTCTGCCTGGCAGAAGGCACGTAAAATAAATACTGAAAGAGGGATTTCAGATTTATCTGATAAGAAAACAGTACAATATCAATGAAATCTGCACAAGCAGCATCCTTCAAGACTCAATGGAAAACAGACAAGGTCTGGAGGAGAGATCATGGGCAGCATCTTGTGCTCGTTTTGCAATCTCATATGGCAAGGAAAGGTTCAGAAATGTCTTAAATGTGATTATTCACTTCAAACAACATTTCACAGCCATGAAATCCATTGACACTGTTGCTGCCCTGCATTTCATCCCTTTCAGAAACAGCAGCTCCTCTGTCTGCTTTGTGGTGAGTCCTTTGAACAGCTTGAGCAATCTGAGGTCTGCTGCAATAGATAACTTACACTTACTGACATAAATAAGACTAATGGACAGAGATGGAGCCTACAGAATAGATTTAACTTTTTAAATTACACTGAAGGCTGTCCAGATTCTTCTTGCCTTTGATGCAATCACATTCTCACATCCCTTAGGAAGCTGACTGCCCCAATACTTGTAATTAGCTGCACTAAAATCTCACAAGAAACGGCTGTGCTTGGAGGGAAGGACACATCTCTCAAACTGAAATATTTCAGTTTCTTAATTCACTGTAATAAGCAGATCCTTCCAAGCTGTCTGCAGTCTTCCTTCACAGTCAGTCAGAACTATGCTCTTATAATGCCTGCATAATGAAAAAGTTTCTCGTTTCTCTTCTATTTTTAACTCTATCACAGTTTGCCAGAATTTGAGAAGCATATGTTGATGGGATTTTTTTAAATCCCAGGAAATTAAGTAGCTGATGCCATCCAGACTATTGTAGATATTGTACAGAGGAAGTGTTTCTTTTGTTTTGATGTGGCTTTTTTGCCATTTTTTTTCAAGTGGGAAATACAAGCAGCAATCATTTTTTTCCAACATTATACCAGTCAAGGCAGGCTCTAATGCAAGTTCAGAAACACAAAGAACACTTAGAAATGCCTACAGCATTGCCACACTGACTGAATTATCCCCTAAAAACCTGCCGATTCAAATACCCCAATTACCTACAAAACAGTTTGGTTTTGGATGTTTTGCGGTTTTTTTCCTACATGTTTAGCTTAAAGTTCTAAGCTAAATACTGTGCTGGATCTAAAAGCCTAAGCTTTACCTGAAAAAAGAGACTTGTAAGATAAATATCAATGGAGGAGACCAAATCAGTGTTTTCCACTACCATGCCCCTGCCACCCACAAGAAGAGCAAAATAAGGAAATTCATCTGGGATTCTTGTGCTTATTCTTTGGTAATAAGACTAAAAAGACTTTTGAAGTGTACAAATGTTGATTTCAGAGATGGTGGATGTGCTTCTGAAATGCAGACACTTGGATGTGATTCTGCAAATGGAAATGAGTTTTTGGTGATTGTTACTGATTATTGCAATTGTACATGCAACAATTAGGTCATTAGATAATTAGATAATTAAACCTCAATTAGATAATAAAACACAGCTACCTATAATTCTATTCCAACACACATTACTATTCAGAAAAAGAAATTAGCATTAAAATGTGGATTAATCCTGAAATTTTCACACCATAGAGGTTTAGCAGATTTACATGCATTTTGAAGGAAATCATAAACCTCAATGTAACATAATATTAAAATACTTTTGAAACAGACATGTCAGTTGTAAAGATATTACTGTCTTTTGTTAAATTAAATATACAAATACTCCAATATTTCTCAAAAGCAGTAGGAACCCATGCACCTACCACATAGTTTGGAACTAGAGCCTCTGACAGTATTCTATATTTTTATTTCTTAACCTGCTGTATAAAAAAAATATCAGATTGGTGACTAATAGCAGTCTCACTCACAAATAAAATTATGTTTTGTTTTGGTCCTGTAATAAAGGACTGTAATAAAATAACAAAATTTCTTTTTTGGTTGTTCCCATATTTACTGTGTTGTAGAAGGCAGCATAGCCCTGTTAATGTACCATGAGAATGAATCTGTCTGATAAATGCATTTGTGAATTTTACATTTGTGCTGTGGAATTYCACCACAAAAATATCAAATGACAGCAAAACAATAATAAAAAAGAAGAGAAAAAACACCCCAAAACCAATGCAACCCCTCCAAACTAAAACACCCCTGCTTTCATTAATTTAATAGAGTTCTTCTTCAGTATTTTCATCATTTGATTTCAAACTCTTCGTTGAGTATCTGTTGATACCATCTGAGTAGTAACTCTGCTATAACACAACCAAATCTTCCCTCTGATTACTGATAAATAGCAGAGACTTCCACTAATTTACTCTAACCTGGAACAAACAAGGTATTAATTCACTTTCCTTAAGAAATAATGAATGTATAAATTGCTCCTGTGTTTGAGCCGAGATGGTGGTTTCTACAGAGTTCTAATGGACACCTCATTTACACTCCCTGTGGGTTGCAGCAAACTGTAAAGGATTCTTTCTATTTATTTATTTATTTATTTATTTATTTATTTATTTAATCGTCTGTGTGCAAACAATGGATTATTTTCTATGGAAATGAATGGGAGGGTTGCACTTGATTGATGGAACAATTCTTTATTTTAATGGGAGAAGATTTTTGTGCCCCTTCTGGGCTCATGACACGGCACCTGCCATTAAGGAGTGATTTGTTCTTCATTCCACTTTAGGAAGTTCTAGATATGGAACAACATATGAAATGTTTGTGAAATGTTCGTCTGTGGTCCAAAAACTGTGCAAAATATTGACATTTTTGTAGACTGCTCTTGAGTGGACATAATTAAAAGAAGTCTGGCTAAGTTCTGTGCTAAGTGAGAGCTTGTTGTCTCAGAAATACATTTTTCTACTTAAAGCAGCATTACAGTCTCAGTTTTAATAGGAGATTCTTTTCTGCTTACTCTAGGTTTTTATTCTTAGCTATTTTTCTGGCTCTATAACACCACTTGCATATCAACTGAGCACATTACTCCTCAGCCCTATCACTTGCTTCGTGTATGGACAACCCCCCCTCCCAAAAAGAAAGGTAAAATTAGATTCCTGTTTTGATGTTGGTTACATATAGAAAGGATATAAAAATCACAGAATGTAAATATAATGTGATTGAAAACCAGTTTTTTTTTTAACCTGCTTGCTTTTCAAATGTGTTTGTTAGCTACTGAGGGGCCTAACTTGGTCTGCTTATTTGCAAGGTTTTCTTTAAAACACGGCAGTTTATCCTTTGTACCTGAAAATCTTCATACTTCAACATCCAGTTTTGAATTTTCATTGTTCACCAGTCAGCAGCTGTTGAATTGTGTTGTGCTTCACTTGTGGCTTTTGGATTTTGTCTCTCTCTCTTTTAGTCTCTTTTTTCATTACTATTATTATATTGCTGCTTTTGTTGATTCATTTTCATCCTGTTACTACACTACATCCTGTTCAACTTTCCTTATCTCAGCCCACAGAATTTACCTTTTTTTCCAGTTTTTCTTCTCAATCCATGGTCAGATGAGTGTGTGAATGAGCAAGGTACTCAGTTGTGCTGGAGTTAAACCTCAGCAGTGTTACAAAGGATTTTTCTCATTTTATCCCCAATAATGTTATTGCCAAATTATGCACCCTTCACTTTTGCTGCACAAAGCTTGTTTTGTGCYTAATCAGCAAATGCTTAAACTATTAGGCATTACTAAGATAATTATTCTGAATTACACTAGCCACAAAATTTTGCAGGGTTTTAAAAATATTATTGTTATAATCAGAAAATTCTTCTACTTCTGTCTCCAGACTGTTGTTAGAAATGAAGCAGCCCATTAGAAAGATCACAATTTGTCTGATGTGGTTTTCCCTCCAGAAAAAAAAAAAGAAGCAAAACAAAATAAAACTAAACAAGACCAACTTTGTGAAACTGGTCTTTATTAATATATTTTTGCACAATTTTATTCTCTTTGACCCCTAGTACCTAATCCAAGGCGTCTAAATCAAGGGCTGTGTTGGAAACGACTCACAGAACTGCTGATATTTCAGGGCAGATACTAAAGTTGCTGCTGGTTTGGCTGTTTTCTACTCTGCTCTTTGTCTCTTTTTATGCACATCCAAATCCAAACACTTTTTGGCTTTCATACCCTATTTCTGAATGCTACAAAGCCATCCAGATCTTTTCAGCAATGCAAAAGCTTAGAAAGTGAGAACCTTTTCATGCATAGAACCTGAGAAACTTTACCATAGAAATGAAAAATGTGAGTTTTTGAAGAATTAATACTGTTCCCCTGTGCTCTCCTGTGCCCATCAGTGTGCTGTACAAATAGGAACTGATCAACTTTTCTGGTTTTGCTCCTCAGCACTTAGGAGCACAAAACTGGTGTGTCCAGGGGCTCTGTTGTGTGTTTCCTGAGAGCTTCCACTTAAAAATTTCGAAGATTAATAACACTAAAGCTGTACTGTGAAATATCCTAAAGAAAAATCGGAGTTTTACATCAGCGGCTTTCCCTGTCTTAAGTTACTGAGAAATGTGAAAACCACAAAACCCAAAACAAACCCACAAAACCGCCAACAAGAGCTGGGTGCATGAAAAGGACAAGAAGAAGTTTTCCTTCTGTCCCAAAGATTAACATCCATCACTGGCTGGGTTTCATCCTAATCAGTAAACCCTGGCCACTGCACCGCCCAACAGACCCTACGAGAGATTTTTTTTTTCCTCATTTTAAAGTCCTTGCTTCCTAGACAGACACATAAAAAAAAAAAGAAAAATTACACTGCTTTGCTGTAAAGGGGGAGTGTGAGTGGACAGCCTCTTCCAGTCCATTGTCAAAGTGTTCTTTGCTCTCATTTTGAGGACAGCTTTGAGCAGAACTCAGTTCTGACAATGTCCGCAACACTCAGGGGAGCAGAAAACTTT
Organism: Malurus melanocephalus; assembly: GCF_030028575.1. NCBI lineage: Eukaryota > Metazoa > Chordata > Aves > Passeriformes > Maluridae > Malurus > Malurus melanocephalus. The sequence continues at coordinate 9,176 of NW_026624759.1, read as the reverse complement.
GCATGAACAAAGCTCTTGTGCTTTTGCTTCATTTTTTGTTTTTAGTTCTGGTAGATGCTGTTCTGCACAGGGAGCCTTCCCTTCCAGGGGTCACTGAGAAGAAGAAAGCTGAAATAAACAGCCACACACATTGGGACAGCCTTTCACACCTCGGTGCAGGAGAAATCAGAGAGTGCAACTGAATAGAACTGTGGTTTTGTCATGAAGAGGAAAGTGTAGAGGAAAAAAAAACAGAACCTTGAAAATGCAAAAGACACAGCTTTTAGGACAAATGGTGCCAGTCAGATAACTTTGTGAGGCTTGTTCCTGTCATTGCAAATGCATAAGGAAAAACAAATTAGGATGAGATTTATAATTTTGGTGTAGTCAGTGTGACTGCAGTCCTGAGGAGTTGAACTGAAATTGCTTCCAAGGGTGCATGGGATCACAGCACAAAAATAGAGAGCGTCCCTTGGTGAACTGCCAGCTTGTGAAAGCCAGAGTATTTAATTTACTTATACTACATTTAAATGTAAATATAAATTTAGGTTAGGTATTAGGGAAAAATTGTTCTTTTTGAGCTTGGTGAGGCCCTAGCACAGGTGCCCAGAGAAGCTGTGGCTGCCCCTGGATCCCTGGAAGTGTCCAAGGCCAGTTTGGAAGGGTTTTGGAGCACCCTGGGACAGTGGAATTGTCCCTGCCCATGGCAGGGGGTGGCACTGGACGAATTTTGAGGTCCCTTCCAACCCAAACAATTCTGTGATTCTAAGAAATGTATGTACTTAAACATCACTTTGAGGTATCCAAGGGTTTTCATGATACTCCTCTAAACCTGAAGAGGCTGTGAGCTGTTTCTTTCCTCAGCAGCTTTCCCTGTGCTAAAATCTGATCATTCAAATCAGCACAGGTGGAATGGTTTCCATTTCACTTGGGAAATGACTTAGATTCCCCTGCTAATCCTGCAAGCCATGCTCCAGCTGAGGGCTTTAATATGAGCCTAAAGAAGGTTTTTTCTCCTGCCTTGCAATGTGTTCATCCTGGCTTCTTGCTCAGAATAACAAGAAGAGTATGGAAACAGATTAATCACCTGCAGCTCACCCTGCTCTCATTTCACCTCCAGCATCATCAGCAAGCAGCTGCCAGGTACAAAATCCCCCAATAGGCTGAGGTGGTTTGGGAGCGACCTGACACTTGGGAGGGGAGAGGCACATCACACAATTTTGTGATTCTGCACACTAAATCTGTGCAATGTTACTTCTAAGGGCTTCTGTGAGGCAGAGAGAAAGAATATCCAACATTGTATGCACCAAATTCCTTCTTTCAGTGCTGTATAGTGGGATGAAGAAAAATGTGGTTGTGTGTGACTGATGAGCCAAAACTGGAGAAATTGCTCTCTGATGTCTAAGAAAGCTAAAATTCCCCAAATCCTCAGTGTAACTGTGCAGCCTGTGACAGAGAGTCAACTTCACCTGCAGCTGTGCAAGTTTTGTGAAAAGTGGGACAAAGACAGTTGTACGACCTTCATGCCTTTAGATGTACTTATAATGGTTTTTTTTTTTTTTTTATTTTCTCCATGGATGCCCAACACTTACCATCCAGAATGACTCCATTTTCCTTCTTAAAGATCTTCCCCCAAGAGAAGAACCCCTCACCTAACATTTTTCTTCTTTTCTCACAGGCCAATGGATGAACAGGAATTAATTTTGTAAAGGTCAGGTGGCAGAATTCTATTCCTGCTTCAGCCTACTGTCCATTTCTCCCTGCTGTGCTCAGAACAGTTTGCAGCTGATGCAGGTCATGGTTTATTTGATGAATTTGGCTAACAGTTCAGGCAAGAGAAGGTCTAGGTCTGCTGTGGATGGAGCAGGAAATTGCAGCATCACTGCAAGTGTGTGAACTTTGTTAAAACACCAGAATCCAGACCGAAAATCCCAGTTCAGTGGTGCTCTCCAGTGTAAATCAGCAGAAGGAACTGAGTGCCATTTACTCAGATGTCATTCTTTTTCTTTCCATCTGTAACTGCACAGTCTTAAATGCAACCTTTTATTTTGGGAGTAATTTAAGAAGGGGAACCTGCAGCCTGCACAATCAGAAAGAGCCTGGGAG
>NW_026624759.1:2305-5102 GCF_030028575.1 Malurus melanocephalus | reverse complement strand
CTGAAATTCTGTAGGAAAGGTTTGTCAGTAAGCAACGAAATGGATTTCATCCATAAAAAGTTTTCAAGATCGTTTGAAGGGTCACATGTTAGAAAATCCTCCCTGCAAATAAAACTTAAGTCCATTACTTTTTCAATATTTGAAATATATTTTTTATGCTCCATCGAACTTTTCCAGTAATTGGCACACTTTGCCAAGTAAAGCACTCAAAACAGATTTTCAGGTAGGCTATTTAAAAAAAATCATTATACTCCATAATGCTAGTCTTATGAAAATATTATCTTTGCATAATATTCATAATGGATAACAAATTCAGGCCTCCCTTCAGAACAGAAGAATTAATTGTATATTCATCATCATATAAATGAAGCAAAGTAAAGTGCCTTAGTTTTCTGAAATATCTGTTTTAAGAAGCCTTGGACAAAGAAATGCTCAAACATTTATCCTTTAATTATTAAAAATAAACCACAAGGAGTAATGCTTAACTAATTTTATAGACTTGAATTAATTTTAAATAATATGTGCGGGAACTGATAGCCTTGGCTAACAGCTAATAAAACCAAGGGATTCACCTTGTACACTGCCATTTACATCTCCTTAGAAACATGGAATTATTCTTCTTTTGTCAATGCAGTCCTCTTCTGACAAGAATAAGTCTGGGACAATCTCATAGAAAATATCTAAATCACTTGAAGTCTTCCTCAATTTCAGGTAGCATGACTGTGAGGTTTTAACAGGAAAATAATTTTCTTTGTAGAGTTAAAAGTAGGAGGAGGCTGTGGAAGCCTAGAAAATGCATATCAGGTTATCCACCAGGGCAGTGGAGGAATTCAGTTTAGTGAGTGGCTCCCTGGAACCCCAGTGCAGTGGTTCACCCATTTCTACATTACATCTCAGTGCAACTCCACTGATTGCTCAAATTCTTTTAAACAAAAAAATACTTTGTTGCTTTGAGCTTATGGCAATAGCTTCCTTCCCCTCCCGTCCCCTCCCCTCCCCTCCCCTTCTGTTTTTTCAGAAATTTTTTTTTTTAAATTTCATGGCCTTCTAGACCTATGCAACAGCAGCAGCAGGTTCAGGCTGGGGAGCCACTGAGGCAATTTGGTTTGCAGGAGGTCTTTTACAGTGAAAATTGCCCACAAAGTAAAAATCATCCCTGCAACTGACAAAGTACTTTGATTAAAGCTTTACACACTGACATTAGATTTTTTAAAAGCCCACAAATACCCAATAACACTCCCCAGCAGAAACTCTAAAGGAGCTGCTTCACAGGAATGTACTTGTTTCACTGTGGTATTTTGGAGGAAATGGGATTTTATTTTAGTGATGTTGTTTTATATTTGCTCATTCTGTATTATGTACAAATATATTATCTATGCCAGCTGCTGTCTGAAACTTAAAAGAGGAGGGGAGAACCCAGAAGGAAAGAAGATATCTGTTAACATCTCATGGATGAGAGGGGCTCATGAATCAAACATGATTAATTTCTACATCAATCATATTTGTTTGCATTCTTTTCACACATCCTTTAATATGTGAAACTGGCTCCACAGCTCTGCATGTGGCATAAGTGGCCTCATTCTAATCAGCAGCTGCCAATAATGGTTGTAAAAATTTCCAAAAAAGATTTTTGAAAAAAGTTGTACAGAGGTTCTGGATGCTGTATGTACTCTTCCTAAAGAGCAGACAAAACCTTGGAAATAAAACTTTGCAGCTGAGACTGTGTGTGCCTGGGGAGGTGAGAGTGGCCACAAGGAGCAGATCTCCAGCTTGGATGAGAGATTTCCATGTGCAGGGTGTGTCACGGAGCCCTTGGACACAGCAAAACATCACCAAGGATGACATCCAGTTACAGGTGTAGGAAACTACCAACATTTGCATGGTCCTCGAGACAGACTGAGGCAAACTCAGGAAAGCTTTATTTCACAATTGAAAGCAGTAATTAATCACTGTAGATGTTTATTTCCTTGTAGCTTTGGTATTTCCTTATTGTTTCAAGTGTGGAGAGTTCAGCTGTCTGATTCTATGTTCACAGTGGGAAGGATTACATGACAGAGTACCAAAAAGGTGTGTTTAGCTCAGATTTCCCTCTATTCTCACCAGGAGGCCTTAGAGTACCCTCACAATTCCCACTTCACTGCCACCACTGCCAGTAAGCTCCTCCTGAAAACACAGCGTGTGATGACACACGAATATGAAATGCAGGTCGGTCCCCTTGGATATGTATTAACACTTGGTGTAGGCTGAGTAAAAGTCAAAATGTCTTGAATATGAGAGGATTAGTATTAAAAGATTGATATAAAAAGATTCTACAGTTTCTGCTCTTCTAGCTTTTGCAATAGATGAAGTGAAGGAATTTCCTGTAAGGTCAAATTTCTGTAGCAGAGTAGTGTCTAGAAGGTAAAGTAATGGGCCAGGGCATGTGTCAGAGAATATGAACTTAAATGGGAAAAAACCAACAAACATAAACCTAAAAAAACCCCACTGAGGCCTTCCCAGAACTATTCCTCAGGCTAGATGTCATAACCTTCTGCACATGCTCATGTTCAATCAGTATCATTTGGTGGCTTCTCTTTTTTTATGGATATAATATGAGTAAAAATCTTGTTAAAACTTACAAAATCAAAACTTTAAATTTGTGAGGAGCTGCAATCAAAAAGGACAGAGGAATAAGACATTTGTTTGAGACTCAGATAGCCTAAGGTACCTTCTCTCTGGAAGAGAACAGCAGTGAAATTTCACAGGAGCTTGGAGCCTCCTCTTGGACCACAGACGAGTACAAAGCAGCTGCTGCTCC
>NW_026624759.1:0-1160 GCF_030028575.1 Malurus melanocephalus | reverse complement strand
TGGTGTGACCCCAAGATCTGCCATCCTCTAAGCAGACCTCCCAGCCCTCTGAGCTCACCCTATTTCTTCTCACATACTTTTAGAAAAGGTTGTCTTTGACTTTGGCAGGTCTTCCTCTCCGTTTTGTTTACTTACATCTGACTGGWGAAATTGCAGCAGAGCAGGAGGTTCTCTGCACGAGTAGGCATGAAATGAGAAGAGGAAACACTCTTCCAGCAGCGTTTTGGAGAACACTTAATGCTGTTTTCTGCACATTAATTTATGGAAAGACAAACAGCAGTAGCAGCAGCAAACAAATACCTCTGAAAAGCAGCCCCTGTGCTGTGTCAATACTCAGCTTGCCATTCAGCTGGAACAGTGTCTGGGTGAATTTGACCACCTAGAAGAGAGTGGAATGAAAATTCAGGTTCCTTACATTTAAAGTGTCCTAGACCAGCACCTCCCACACATTAATTACAAGGTTGGAGAGATTTGTGTTCCATTGCCAGCAGCAGCTTTCAAAAGTGATATGTGAGCATACACCGTGCCTCACCTAGAAGCTGGGATTTTTTACTGAAACCTTAACAAATATCTTGGTAAACACAAACACATTGTGACTTTTTAGTATAGAAATTAAAATATCTGCAAATTCCTGATCTTGTGCAGGAGGAAGTAGAGTCTTTTTTATACTGTGGGAAAGTAGAACTATGATGTGCTGTGTAGCTGAAGCTGCTCAACTGGGCAGGCTGTGATACCAACGTGTGGCTAAGAGCTTGTAACTGATGCCATTTGGGCTTGCCATATAAAGAAATGAGCTTTCACCTCTAATCTTCTTCCCCCTGTAGTGCTGCACAGAGGACTTTTGCTTTGCAGAGCAATTAGGCACTATAATTACTCTGAATTGTGCTTCAGTGGCATCTACAGCCTGGCTGTGCATTGTAGTTTTGTTTTTTATTATTTATTTTTAAATCAGGGTTCTATCTTCCAATTGGTCTGTGCCCTTAGATTTGAATACACTTTCCTTGCAAATTCTAAAAACCTCTTCATACTTTTCAGAGCATAAATATCTCTAAAAGTTGAAAAGCAAAGCGTTCTGTTCAAGTCTTGGCTGAATGGCTCTCTCCTAGGGAATACTGGATTTCCAATTGCTGGTGTAAGGACTCCCAGGTTTCTGTAGCATG
>NW_026624758.1:16754-29177 GCF_030028575.1 Malurus melanocephalus | reverse complement strand
GTGGAGAAAAGCTAAAGGACCCTGGGAATGTCCACCAGCAGTTGCTGAGCTGATGGTGAACCTGGAAATTCAGCTTCCAACATGTCCAACACGCACCCAGCAACCCCAGATGGGTCCAGCGTGGCAAGAGAACCACTGAGCATTCCCCCAGCCCAAAACCTGCCCAAAAKCTGATCCCCCATGATGGAGCTGAGCCCAGAACCCCTCCAGAAGGTCACGGATACTCACAGCACTGCCAGAGGTGCCCTGGGACGCGGAGCTGGTGGGAGTGGAGCCCTCGGAGGAGGTGGAGAGCTGCCGAGCTATGGGGCTGTGAGGGGTGGGGGTCACAGCTGCTGACAGGTAGCTCGGGCCACCGACRTCCGTGTGATGCTTCAACACTGCAYGGGGAGGGYGGGAGAAAAGGAACAGTGACATCAGCAAAGAGACCCGACCCAAACGAGGGGGCGGCGGCGGCGGAGGAGAGGAAAGGGCCATGTGCACCAGAAATGGCCGGTGCTGAGGAGAACTGTGCAGGAAAGAAAAGCACCTTCGAGGGGGCTGCCCTGGGGAAGAAGCAGTTTAGAGCACACGAGGCATGGCTGCGGTGGCGACTCGGCCCGAAGCAGTGCGTGCCCCCGTGTCTGGGGTGGAGAGGCTGGGGATGCAGCGAAGCCCAAGCTCCCCCCGAGACACCTGCCCCTGGGGGCCTACCTTCACTCCTCTCAGATGAGCAGTCTCGCAATCGCTTTTTGTCAAAGGCAGGAGGCTGGGCAGAGCGCTCTGGCGCTCTCTCGGCCTTGGACACGGCCGAAAAATCGTCTAAAGGCGGCCTGTGTGCCTTGTCTGCTTGGGCTTTTTGATGTGAGCGCTCTGAGGAGGGGAACAGAGAAAGAGCTATGAAATGCCTGTTTTCACCTCTCTTTCTGCTGGCACAGGAAGGTTGGGTGGAGTTTTCCAGCTCCACAAACTCTCCCCAGTGTGGGGGTACTGGGGAGGCGTGCTCAGAGCTGTGGGCATTGCTGATACCGAGCGTGAGAAGATCCCTACCAACCTAAACTACACCTGCACACACCTCACCTGCACCCTGCCATAGCCCTGCCTCACCCTGGGGAGTGGGACATGAAGATCATCATCATCATCATCACCATGAGGTGGGCAGGGGCAGCACTTACTGGCTGCAGTGAAGAAGGAGTTGACCAGCTTGTGGCGGTCCTTGCGCGCGGGGTCAGCCAGGCTGGGGGGCACGGGGGCTCTGTGCTTCAGCGACAGCTTTTTGGGAGGTTTAGTTTTCTCGTAGGGTTTGTTCTGCCACTGGGATTTCAGCATGCTCTGGAAGTGCAGGCTCGTCGGCACATCTGCAGGGGGACAGGGAACACGGGATTTAAATTAATCATGCAACACAGAGCTGGGCTTCCATCCGCTGGAGCGGTCAGACTCTGGGAAAATGGCCTCTGCTCTCAGCTCATCTTTGGCTTTCCCCTCCCAGTTCACATCCCACACCATCTGTGGAAGGAGGGGACACGTTGGAGGGAGGGGGAGAACGCCAGGATGAAATGTTGTCAGCAGAAAATGAGTTCTTTGCTGTTTTGGCACTGCCCTGCTGGCAGCAGAGTCCGCGCAGCAAGTGACACCATCCCTCCTCCTCCTCCTGCTCCTCGGGAAGCAGTGCAGGGCTCCCAGGGACCGGCAGATGGCAACCACAGTGAGCCCAGAGCTCATCCTCCCTCCAAGGTTATTACATCATCCAAAAATTCCCAGCGAGAAATCAAACCAACCAGAAAAAAAAAACCCCAAAAAAACACAAAAAAACCACCACGCTGCCCTGAAAGGAAGGGGACAAAGTGCTGGCAGAGCATAAGTGCAGGGGTTAAAGGCCTTGCTGGCTGTGTCCTGCTTGCCAGGGGAATAAGTGAATAAATGATCTTTTCCTCCTGCATTGCCTGGCAGTTTTGCCCTTGGCAAACTGCTCCGGAGATCCCGGCTGGCACCAGAGAGCCCGGAGAGATGGGCTCAAAGTGAAAGTCAGCACATGCTCACAGCTCCAGCCCAGGAACCCTCCATGAACCCCTGCACATCCCCCAGCCCCAGCAGCATCCTGCATTAATGCAGGGAGACACCTCAGTGCAACAGGCACAGCACTTTCCCCGCCTGAACAGATTTTTTTTTGGGACAGAAATCATCCCCATCCCAAAAATCAACCCTTGTGAACTGCACTAAGCATTAGTGAATAAGTAAGTTCATCAATAGGGGAAAACAGGTATTTCTGTACAGGTGCTTCAAGCTTTACATCAGTCAGTTTTAAACCCCAAGTTTTTTAATCTCATGCAGCCAGAACAGATTTTTGACCCTAAAATCTGAGCTGGCCGCAGGGGGCCCTAAAAATGAGAATATGGGATAATTTGCTTGGTGGCTCTGCTGCAGCAGCACCCAACAGGTTGTGTCCTCACTTCCCACGATATTTGAGTCAGCACTACAGACACAAAGGTGATCATGATGATCAGAGGTGCTGTGAAATCAGGAAAGAAATTCCTGTTTTGGGAGTTGGTGAAGTTCCTTGAGCACTCCTGATCAGAGCTGTGTCTTTGGGAGGGGAGGGATCGAGCTAAAAATAGCACCAATTTACTATTTTAGTCTGGTTTAAATATAGTGCTAATGAAAGAGGCCACATTAATTGCTCCCAGACACTCCCTGCATTTCCTACTGTCATGTGGAGTTCGTGAAAAGCTGGAATTGAAACCCAAGCACACACTTTAGTCCAGGGACTTATCCTGGCCCAACCACCTGACACCCCCATGGGAAGCAGTGCCACACACAAGGCTTGGTCAGGAGGTTCAAGGAAACTCTGGAAACTGCTTTTCCCTTGGGAGAAGACCCTTCACACAGAATTTGTGAATACCCCACAGTCAGGGTCAGTTAATTATTCCTCTTAATGATGATTAACCCTGAAGCTGTAACACAGGAAATTGAGTGTCCTGATGGGAACATCCTTTCTTGCTGTGCCTACCCAACCATGGAAGATCATTTACAATTCCTCACAGGGTCAAAAGGATTTCCTGTGACAAACCAATTCACAAATCATTCCATACAGATGGACAAACTCGTGGAGGCAAGTATTTGTCAAGTGGTTTAGAGCCCTAAAGACCCCAGAGTGAGCTCTCAGGAAGGACTCCATGGTTTCACCACCACAAGTGAGGCTCCAGGTTGAGATTCCCAAAATGCAGCAGGTGTAACACTGCCCCAGACTTTCCTGAGGCTCTGAGGTAAAAAAACACCTGCAGATGAACAGATTTGGCTGCACCCAAGCAGATCTGCACCTCCCTGGAAGCCCAGAACACCCCGAGCATCCCCTTTAACCCAACCAAAGCCGTGGGGGCTGCGCTCACCATCTGGGAATGACAGGACAGGATGGATGCAGGAATCCAGCTGCGCCAGGCGCTCCAGCAAAGGGGCATCGTACTGGATCTCCAGGCTGCTGGGGCTGCGGGTGCCACACAGGGCACACGAGGGGTTCACGTCGCAGCTGCAGCGTGCCAGGCTGCTCCGGTGGGCCTGCACAGGGGAGGGACAAACACAGGGGACACGGGGTCAAAGTCATGCCAGGACCCTCCCTGGGACACCTTGTGAAAAGCATTCTGAAGGTGGTTACAGCTTTTTAATATTCCTTGTATATCGATATATAAATACATATTCTATAGGAATATATATATAAAAAATAACATATGCTATATAACATATAACATAACATATAAAATATAACATATAACATATCATATATAATGTATAATGTGTAACATAATATGTATAATGTGTAACATAATATATATAATGTATAATATACATTATACATATAATATAGAATATATAATATAAATATAGAATATATAACATATAAAACATATAATATATAATATATAATAAATATATAATATATAACATATCGTATATAATATATCATATAAGATATAGGACATAGAATATATAATATATAACACATAATATACAATACAGGATATATGATATATAATATATAACATATATATTATACATTATATACATTACATATTATACATTATATACCATATACATAATACATATTAAATATATAAAACCACACCAATATATGTTATAGTTACATTTCATTAATGAATTTGTATTAAAAAGTCGTTTTATTTCTAGATACTATATTGAATAGTTGTTACGTGATTTTTATAAACACTGTTGTAAGACTGTAATTATTATGTAGAATATATATAGTATATTCAATAATAAATACTATATAATAAAATAAATAATAAATACTATACAATAACAAATAATAAATACTATATATAATTAGAATGTGTGTATATATATTTATGTGCACACACCCCTTTTTTCCGCATACCTTGCACAGAACCTGTTAATTTAGTCTGGCCTCACAAGAGGATGCTTTCACTTTGCATAAACACAACTGAAAACTACAGCTTACCAGCACAGACAGTTTAACAGCTGCTAAATTTGACTAAAAGTGTTTAATTTTATCTAGGTTGAAACCTCATTTATAAAAACCATGAAGCAGCACAATTCCTCTGTCAGAGGAGGGGAAAAAGAGCTGTTTTTAGTTCTGATGGGTCAGAGCTGACACTTCCAGGGACATCTACAGAGTGACAAAGGTGTTTCTCAACGTTGTTCCTTAATCCAGGACAGAGACTCAAATTACAGATTTATAGACTTGAGACAGACTTCATTTGTGTGAAACCACTGCAAGCAGACACACAACTGGATGTGAATCCCACACAGAGAAAACAAGCTCTGATTCCCCACCAAAATGGAAGAATGGATCAAAGTGGATCAGAATTATTTAAATCATTTCCATGAATGAACTGAAGGATGAGAGAAAAATATCCAGAGAGAATATCCAGAGAGAATAACACAACTTTGGGAAGGGCTGTCTGAAGGAAAGAGCTGGAAACCCACTCCTGGTTACAAGATAAGAGAAATGATCTAAAATAAATCCAGTGTAGTTCACTGAGGGTAAAAGCAAGAAGCAAACTCAGTGCCCAGAGATGAGGAGGAAGAAGTAGCAGAGCAGTTACTTTGCTACTTCTGGAAGTTCTGCCCAGAGGATGTGGAGGCTGTGATGGATCCAAAAATGAGCATGAATCAGCAGTGCTGAGCCACTGCTGGGAATTAATTAATTAATAAAATATAACAAAAATTAAGCCCACAGGGCTTTCTAATCAGAATGGTTGTGCAAGGAAAAGGCAAACCTGCCACTCTACCAACATGTGAGCTGGAGGGCTGCCCCCAGCTTTGGGCACAAATTTCCATAAATGCATGCACCAAATTGTGAGGAAAACAATAAAAACATTCCAAGATCAAAACCCCCATGTTGTATGGGCAATGTGTGTGCAAAGCTCAATCCACAGCACTTTGTGCTGGGCAGGAGAGTGTGGGCAACTGGAAATGGTATTTCTGGAGCAGGACTTGGCCATGACTCAGCTGTCTCTGGAATGACTGGAGGAGCACACAGAAATCCCCTGCTCTCTGGCACTTCTTCCATCCCTGGAACTGCTCTTCTAAACCATCTCTGATTACCAAATGTATTCGATGACAACAACAGAGATCTAACACAGAATTAACAGCCAATTCTTCAAGCACAAGGCAGTGTCAACCATGAGAAAGTTCAACTTTGAAATCGCTGAAGATCTCCCAAGTAATCACTGCAGAGCTCTCCCAGAAATATCCCAGATAAAAACTGCAGATAAGTGACCAGTTAAAGCTGAGTCAGCTCTGCAAGAATCTGTTTTGCTCAGAAAAAAATGCTGCTTTTGGAGCTTCTCTTTAAAACATTGTGAAAACCCCAACCCTTGTGGGAAAGTTTGACTTGAAACACTTTGTCTCCAAGGTAAGTGAATTTTTGCTATTATGGTTCTGCATGCACAAATAAAGGTCCTTATTTCCTCCATTTCTCACTATTTTCCCTCCAACTGACAGTTTATGGTATTCCTAAGAGAAAATAAAAAGAATGAAACACGGCCCTTCCTCATACAGGCAATAAAACTGTTATTTCCATTGAATGAATTCTGCATAAGGGAGAGGAGTATAAAAAACAACAATAAAGAAAAGAAAACAGGAAGAGACAGGGGCATTCATCCCACGTATGCCTGGGCAGACAACTGTGGTTTTCCCCTGAGCAGCAGCAGAGTTCCTGGGGCTTTGCTAATTCCTGTGTCAGAGTTAAGGTTTCCTGATATTTGACTTCTCAGGGCTTCTTTCTCCATCTCCAACTGTGCCACACTGACCTACCCAGCCCTGAGTTCACCTCAGGCTTGTTGGTTTAAAAAATGAAAACTCAGAGTTCAGCATCTTTCCAGTGACAGCTCAGAAAAATCTTCCAACACATTACAACCTTCTCCTTTATTTTTCCAATGTCCTCTGAAGCCTTGCTGTCCTGCTCTTCCTTCCTGTTGGTTGTTTGTTTTTTTCCTCATCTTTACAAGGAAATAAAGAGAAAAACAACCCCAACTCACCTTTTTGGAGAGGGGCATGATGGTGCTGGGTCGAACGAGGCGCCGCTTCTTGCAGCTCAGGACGGGGCGGGTGCGAGCGGCCACACACGTCCCGTCCGAGGGGGCCAGCGACAGGCGCTGCTTTTTCTGCAGCAGCTCCTCAGCTTCCTGACCATCTCCCTGAGCGTGTTCTGCCAGGCCAGGCTGAAGACTGTCCCAAGAAGAGAGGAGGAGAAGAAAATCCTTGTTATTAATATGGCAGTACTGGCAGGTTCATGGTTCACACCTGAGCAAACAGTCCAAGCTGACTTCAAAGCTCTGCAGTTCATGAGACAACGGGTTTTATTAAACCAACTCTATTTTGTGTTTTACTTCAGTCACCTTCCACTCTCCCACCACTAAACCTTTGACAAATACCTTTGGAAGCTCTGAACAAAAAAACAGCATTGAAAAGCCCATCACAGAGAAAAAGCAACTCTAGACTTGAACAGCTTTAACCCTAGAATTGGCAGAATCAGAGTTTGGGCAGTCTTAAGACAAGAGGTTTTCGTGAGTCTAAATGCCAGAGAACATATAATTTTATAGGAAAAACATTTAACCCTGATTGAAACTTGGTTCTGATGAATATTTGAGATCTCTAGCCGTAGCAGTGACCCCAGAAAGGTGCAGGGTTAACATCAAGCTCTGGGTCTCAGCACAAAGGAGGTGGCAGCCCTGGCATCAATGCCCCGTGCCCCGAGCAGATCTCAGCGCAGCAGCGCCGCATCTACAGAACCTTTTCATGTCTCTTCCACAAGTGTTTCATTTCTAAAAATGCAAAACATGAAAGCCCCGTGGTCTAAGGCTGTGCAGTTCAAAGGCTACAGGGATACAAAGGGTTCTGTTAGAGCCTGCAGTGCTCCAGCTGCAGCCATGGGTTCCTTGATCTGATCTCCCTGTGCCTGCTCACACTACAGCGGTGCAGGATCCCTCCCTCCCTCCCTCCCTCCTTCCCTTTTCCCCTCTCTTTTTCTCTGCCTCCTCAAGGCACTGAGCAAGTGCAATGTTTTTTCAAGGGTTTTCAAGTGGTTCAACCCTGTAGCATTGGGGAATGTCTGTCTTTCACTTGTTTTCATTTAACCACTTCAAGACTTTCTCAACAGAAAAAGCAGCTGGAGAAATAAAGAATAAATTTAGGAAGTTTTACTCCCCAAGTCAATGGGATTCCCTCTGTAACTCCAACACAGTGGGTCAGTGGTTACAGATAAATCTGCAAGCAGGGCATTAGTRCCTTTGAATCACACAATTTGCAGATGTATGTATTAAAACTACTCATAAAGAAATAAGTTTTGCCCATGCTCAGTGCAGAGCTGCCTGCAGGGCTTGTTCGTGTAAACACAGCCCTGTTTAATTCCATTTTCAGCAAAACAATGCAGCAGAAAACCTCAAGCAAGCAATCTCCTCCAAAATGTTTCCAGGCAGGATCTACTACTGTACTTTTGAAAAAAAAAAAAAAGACCATTTACACTATTACCAACCCAGTTACAGTCTGGTTTCCAATGGAATGTTGCCAAGATCATAAAAGCAAACTATTCTGATAATACTAAGAGCTTACGTGTTAATAACTCCATTGACAGGTCTTGGTGCTCCGCAGGGCTTGGGATGGGATTCAGGAGTATTTGCAGCAGAAACACCCAAGTTTTCTAGTGGCTGGGATCCAGACACACTCTAAAGAAGGGTGAGAAAAATACAGATTAATAAAAGCTTCTTAAATAGCCACAATTTTCTTATTTCTGAGGATTCTGCGCTGTGGATTTCCACACAGGACTTCAAAGCAGGGTTCAGAAGTCACTGTAGGAACAGGAGACCAGGGACAGGAGGAGATTTCAGGGAGCARCAAGAGGATGGATCCACGGCAGCGCTTTCATTCCAACATCCAAAGGACTTTAATTCCCCTCAGGCAACCAGCAGCATGAAAGGCTGAGGGCTTTAAGGAGATTTTAGCATTTTGTCTCCATGGTGCAAACAAGTTCATCACCACCTGTAAACCTCTGCAGGGCTCTSGGTTTGGTTTCTGTTCTGAGCCATGTGGATGAAAGCTCCTGCCTAAGCACTTTGGGGGAAAACAGGGAGGGAGGGAGAGGGGATCAGACTTGCAAAACTCAATTTGCATTTTAACTCACTACCTGTGCAAACACAGTCCCAACAGCACTTTAAGGAGTGTTTTAAATGAGTGTGAACCCAGGCTGTGGGGGTTGGATGGGAGTGGGGCAAGTTTGTAAAGCTGAAATGTTGAATAAACAMGAAGATGGAAACAGTTTTTTGGCAGAAAAAGTGAGTAAAAACTGAGTTATAGACATTGTGCTCCCCAATCCCTTCTGCCTGAGGTCTGAAACACAAAACCCYGTGGCTCTGCAGGGAGCAGCAGGATTGTCACCAAGCCTCCAAGGACACGCTGGCTTTGTACCTCCCACCAGTGACATTCCTGCTCTGCACCCTGGCGTGGTCTGCTGTGTCCATCTATGTTGCAATCATCACCTCCAGCCCCATCCATGCAGCCCTTGYTTTTTAGTGTCATGCTCCTCCCTAGGGTTAAACTTGATTTCTTTCTTCATGCAGCACTTCCTACACTTCTTGCCCTGTCTCTTGCTGGGGTTCCTTTGAGCACACACAGTGGTGATGTGGTTCAAGTACCAATAAAAAAGGCAAAAGCAGAGGTCTGACACCACACAGATGGTCAGCCAGCCCCCTGCTTGGCCCTGACTCCATCCCAAACCCATTCGGATTGCAGTGATTAAATCTTCCCTGCAAACACCCCCCAACTGAATAAACAACTAAACCAGGCCATAGCAGTGCTGGATTAACGGTTTCCARAAGAGCAGGGACCTGAGTCACCCAGGGAAGGGCAATTTCCAACAGCTCAGACAACTTCTGCCTGGGCCTGTTTGAGGAACTTTGCTGGGGATTCTACACTTCTGCTAAAACAGACATTTTTCTCTATGGGGGAGCAAAGACAGACTGACTGTGCCACCCACAGAGACACAGGAGCAAGATCAGATCACACCTGAGACACCAGGTAAAMGCAGCAGCCCAGCCAGGTGAAGTCAGTGCAGGAGCTGAACACTTTCCCTGTGCTTTCCAGAGGCTTGGCAAGGCTGAGCCTTCACGTGACAGCAGAGGAGGCACCCCTGGGGCAGCAGGGCGGGTACTCATGACTCATAAGCTCTTTAGAAATCGTTTATTTTCTTCTTCAGAACGGGTATGAAAGGAGGAACTTCTCCTCCAAGAGCTCGCTCAGGCTTGGAGGTTCAAGATAGGAACAGAGGGGCTCTGATGCTTCCTGCAGAGGAGCTGSAAAGCATTGATCCAGTGAATTTATCAGGAGCAGCCCAGGCTCACGTTATCACCATGAGATGGGTGTGCCCTGCACAGGAGCAGAGCCAACACCTCCTGCACTCTCACTCTCAMAGCAGCTCCTGCTGCAGCTCCCAARTGCTGCTTTCCAGGGTGGGCTGGGATCCAGAGCAGCATCCATCACACCAGGACTGCATCCCTGCTCCTCACTGAGCTCCTCTGTGTGTTTTGGAACTGGAAGTCCTTAGGATCCCTGGGACTCCTGGGGATGTCAAAGATTCAGTCGTTGCACATCTGCTGTTGCACAATCAGGGCAGCAAAGTGGACAGGGAGTCATGAGCCAACACCAGAAATGTCCCCTGTACGCCCAAAAAACCCCACCAAAAGCAGGCAGGTTCCGACCTTCACCAATTAGCAGATATTTCCCCCTGACCAAATATTTTGAGTGCAGCCCCTTCTAGACTAGACAAGCAATCCAAGGAACCAAAAATCAACAGCCAAGTTATGTCTTCGGTGCTTTGCGTTATTTCCGTCTTCAGGCAAAAATATTTCTTCACCTCCTGAGCTTCCATTTCCCAGCAGATATTCCCAGGCCTTATTTGCAAAGCCCTTCCCTCCACTGGTGATAGGATTAGCTCCTCCTCGGGATTATCAGCCACATCCCACGTAGGAAGCCGATGCCCAAGGACGCGTATCCGGTGCTCACAGCAGCCAAGGGAGGCACAGGATGGATTCCTCCCTCTGCTCCACATTGCAGATGTGTCTTTTACTCTGCCAGTTTGAGGAGGGAAAAAGCCTGGAGGGTGCCAAAATGATAAGAACCTCTCCAGGAGAGGCCCACGAGGTCCTCTTGCAGTAAGRGTGCTCACGCATCACCGGGATGGCTCTGGGTAATCCCTGGCTCGAGCAGATCAAGGCTCTGACTCAATGTGCCCCACCCTAATGAGCAGCCCTAATTAAGCACAAACACGGGTGCTGGGTGCCTGAGGCAGTGGTTCCAGGGGTGACACTTCCAGCATTGTCACAGAGAAATTGGGAGTGAGGAGTGATGTGAGTGTCCCCGCGGGAAGGGAACAAACACCCCTTTTAGGAACAGGCTCCAGTAAGGCACACGGGGCTGCAGGAGTGGCCAAGGGGAACCTGCAGCACTTTATTTCACGTTGTGAAAATAAAGTAATTGTAAAATTTAAAAAATTGTAAAATTGTAAAATTGTGAAATAAAGTAATTGTAATTATGCATATTCTGAGCTATATTATAACTAAGCAGGGCAAAATGTGCAGCCTGTGTTACACTGAAAATGTTTTTCACTGCTCTCAGGATCCACGGTTTGGGTCACTGGTACCTCCAAGACCTGTCAGAGCCATTGGGTCTCCACTGAGAGAGCCCTGCAGGGATGAAAAGTCTCTGAAAAGCTCAGACCCAAGTGAAAGGTCTTGGGATAATGTAAAAAATGAGGGATAATGTAAAGGGATAATGTAAGGGATAATGAAAGATAATGAAAAGGGATAATGTAAGAAATGAGTAAACACAGCAACAAGGAGAGKGCTGTGAGCAGCCAAACCTGACAGAAGCAAGCAGCTTCTATTCCACAATTCACCAGGAACCTACAGACACTTTCTGTTTTGAATGTTCCAAGATGATGTCTAAGACAGCTCTAAAAAGGACAATATGGTA
Source organism: Malurus melanocephalus (assembly GCF_030028575.1). Classification (NCBI taxonomy): domain Eukaryota; kingdom Metazoa; phylum Chordata; class Aves; order Passeriformes; family Maluridae; genus Malurus; species Malurus melanocephalus. The sequence goes on along the minus strand of NW_026624758.1, from coordinate 17,696 downwards.
TTTTTGTAAGTAATATGTATTAATGTTACTTTACTATGGCTTTAAGCTAAACAAGAGAAGCAGAAACCACGAAAAATCCTTCCCTGAGAGGGTGAGGAGGCCTTGGCACAGGTTCCCAGAGAAGCTGTGGCTGCCCCTGGATTCCTGGAAGTGTCAAAGGCCAGGCTGGACAGGGCTTGGAGCACCCTGGGATAGTGGAAGGTGTCTCTTCCTACCCAAACCATCCTGGAATTATCTAATTCCATGCAGGGACAAAATCAGGTGGGACAGTCCTTCCATCCGCACATTTCCAGGTTGAAAATACACTCATGTCAGATAAACATCCTGATTTAAACAGACAAGAAGAAAATATTCTTCTTATCCCTGATAAATGTGATCATTTTTCTCCGTTATCAGCCTGCCATTAGAGATTAGCTCCCAAACAACAGCCAATCCATCAGCACAGGAGCTGTTCCTGAGGCCAATCAGAGCACGCTGTCACTGCACTGGTTTTTTATTTTCCAAGTGTTTTGGGGTTAAAGCATGGAAAGGGGAGTGGAGCACACGATTCCATCAGGTTCTGGCAGTSCCTGTCCCCAGTGCTCCAGCTCTGATTTCATCTCAAACACCATCCACTATTTCAAGCTGTGAGCAAAACCTTCCTTTGCACCAAATAACCCAGCAGTTTGGGGCTCAGCTAATCTSAAAGACTTAAACCCCAAACACACATCTGAAAGCCAGTGTCAAGTGAGGAGATATTTTATTACAATCACTTGCAATAACCCCCTTTGTGGTCAGGCATTTCACAGCATTTCATATGATCACACASTATCAGGAAATCTCTGAAAAAGTCTTTCCAGGGACAGAGGAAAACACTCCAATTTTATGGTCACTTCTAGTGAAGTGTTTTTACCTATGTCAGCTACACTGAATAATGTTCTATGAACCTCAAGCTGCAGAGAT
>NW_026624758.1:1278-15970 GCF_030028575.1 Malurus melanocephalus | reverse complement strand
GGGACCACCCTTCTCTTCCTACTCCACCACAACTTCCAAAACCTCCATTTTAATGTCGATGCGTCCCCCAGGATCCAAAGCAATCACAGGCAGGCTGAACAGTATGAYCAAGCCTTTAGTCTGTGCCCTACATTTCTGCATTAAATAATAAATACCTGGCACTCTGCATAGTTTCCAGTGCATCTCACTGCAATCATTAGTGCCCTTTCCAAGGGGGAATGCTCAGGCAGATATTAAATAGCCACATCTTTAGCAGCCTTTGCTAATCGTGCTTGCTCTCAGCCTGAGGTACTTTTTGGCTGGAGGGAAAGGATTAGTTAGGATTTTAAAGCTTCACAAAATGCTAATTCATATTACAAAGGTGTCCACAGAAACTCTGTTCTAAAAGGTGCTTAAATCCTATTGTTKATTAACCCCAAAATAAGGTGTGAGGGGGTGAGCTACAGACCAAGATCAGGTTTGAGGAGGTTTGAGCATCCCTCTGCCCAACAGCTTAAGGGATGACGCTTCCCTTCCCCAAAACCAGTGCAGGGGAAGCAGCTGGAGCAGTCAGCCCCAGTGCTGGCACTTACCAGCCGGTCAGCCCCAGGTTCCAGCTTCACTTCAGCTCTAACAGGACGGGATGAATCTTCTACTGCAGGATCAGGGGGTGATGCTTCACCAAGAACTATCAGCCCCTGCAAGAGAGGGAAGGGAACAGGAATGAACTGCAGATCCTTCGGCCTCCACAGGGAATCTGCACACCCAGCATCCCCCCAAACCCCGATGATGCTGCACAGCAGCCCTCAAATTCCCACCACAGCTTCCAGAGCCGCTGCCAAACCCAACCCCTCTGCTGCTKCCTGGGTTTTCCTGACATCTCAGCTGAACTCGGAGCGGGAAGGACAGTGGCTGCAGCCAGATCACATGCCTCCAGCCCATTAACAGGAGACATTTAGCTCCCTGTCGGGCCCATTTTCCCACCCTTCCCCTCCTCCCCACGGGCAGCTCCAGGGACACACATGCCAGCCAAGCCAAGCCAAGCCAAGCCAAGCCAAGCCAAGCCAAAGGCAGAGTTCTGCTGGAGCACAGAGCAGGAAGCGACCGCTTTCATCGTACAAAGTGGAACTCGCCACTGCGGCCAAGCAAACAATTTTGAGCAGGTGCCAAAAATCTACAGTCAAACTTGTTACTCTGAGCAGACTTCTCCCCCCGTGAAGTGATATCTACAAAAATTCAATAAGGGAAGAAAGACATTGCTGTAAATGTAGTGGGACAAAGCACAGGGGCTGAGCACTGTTTTATCAGGTTTAACATATGCTGTCCTGTTTCTGTTTTACTCTAAGTGAAGCTTAATCTAAAGGCAGGACTGCTTTGCTCTCAGAATAACATAAAGTGAAATAAAATCATTGTAATTATGTATATTCTGAGCTATATTATAACAAAGCAGGGCAAAATGTGCAAGAGATTGGGGTGTTGGTGGAACCTACAGTCCACGACAAGGACAAGCCCCAGGAGCTGCATTTGTTCAAACAAGGTACCGTGAAGAGGCTGCTCAGAGCAACAACAGGCAGATCAGTCACCTGRAAACAATTCTGGAGTGGGAAACCTGCACAATAATCTGGAGAGAGGACAGAGCTCCAAGGTTTCCTTTGAAGCCCACCGAGTCAAACCCCATGGGACTGGAGCCATGGGACACACTGAAGTCACCTGAAGCTCCATGGCAGGAATTTGGAAGCAAATCCCTTCCAACCCAAACCAGCCTGGCATTCTGGGATTTTTCAGTGCCTGAGAACAGGGTATTTTATAACCAGCTCTGAGCACACACTCCCTGATATGGTGTTTTCCTCCCCATCTCACCAGGATCTGACTGAGCTGATCCAAATGTGCCGAGAGCACAATTCCTGCTGAGACACTCAGGCAGCAGTTTACCCTCAAAACATTGAGTTATTTTTGACTGCCTGGTCCTTCCCTCGCTTTGATCTGACACAGCAATGTGTCTTTCTTGAAGGGTACACCAGGATGTAAACTCTAACATATACAGGTAATTAACCTAAAAAAGRATGAAATAGAATTTCTTTGAACTTTAGAACTTGTAGAACTCTGAATTCCTGCAGCAGCTACATTTTAACCTCCTTATGGCCAAATAAGCTGGAGTTATGTTGATAGAAAAAACAAGGTGTTTCCAAATTCTTTAACTGTTTTCCTTGCACAATTTGAAGCCAAATCCACTCCAGCAAGCTCGTGTGTTACCGAACCACAGAGTTGTTTCTCTCATCTCCTATTTTTGTTCCAAGCCCTTTTAAGAATCTCATTCTAGTTTTTCATTGGTGCAAACAGGATCTGTTTTACAACCATCCCAGAGCTCAATGACACCAAGATAAGGACAGCTGAGTACAAGAACAATCTCCAGCAAATCCTRTCAGAGATGGGGTATGTGATATTTGTTGTTCTGGCTTTTTCTTCTTCAGGCCAAACAGCCACTACCCAAAACACCCAAGATCTGAACTCCCCTGCATCCTAAGCAACAAGTTTTATCTTAAATTCATGTGTTATCACAGTTGAGTTTTGGTTTGAACAAATCAAAGAGAATGATCCTGTTGGTCAGAACCTCTTTGATTAAAACACGTGGGATGTTTGTAACCATTACCAGGCCATTTCAGGGACCTGTCAAGTTGTCATCATCACCTGGTGAAAGTTCTGAACCTTCCACATCATTATTTGAGTTTTCTCCTTCCATTACTTAACTTGTAGCATATAAATGTTCAGCTATTTTGTATTTTGTACTTAAAACCACGTTGCACCATCAGTTGTAAGGCAGAAAGAAGATGATTATTCCTGAAGAATCTTTCCTTTGCCCACTTCCCAGAAGCCTTCTGCCCTAATCTCAGTAATGGATTTTGCTCACAAGCCGTGCTCTTCCACCTACTCATTTAGAGCCCTCGTTCACTTAATTAAGCCTGTTTTTCTGCACAGCTGCATCAAAGTCCAGTCTTCTACCCCTTGGAAGCCTCTCCCCCACCCCCAGAGCAGCACACATCTTGGGAAAGGCGTTTGCCAGCCTGAATTCCTGAGGATCTCTCAGTTGATGCAATACCATCAGCCTTCTTGCCACAAACTCCAGACATTCCTCCCCCCAAGGGCTGACATTTAGATGTGCATGCCAGAACAAGTCTCCATAACAATCCYTTCCTCATCCCTTCTTTGCTCTCCCCCATTCTCCCACCATCTGAGAGCAACTCTAAAAAAAAATAATTCCTTCCACAGAGAAAGGTCAGCACCAAGAAATGATCTTTTTTTTATGAAACAGACTCAATTTTAAGCCTGTGACGGATGATAACATCTGAACTAACTTCCTCCACAGGCCACTCCCTTCCCCACTAAGTCTCAGTTATTCTTATCCCCATCTTCAGCTGCTCCCAAAAAAAGAAAAGAGAAGGTTTTAAAAAAATATCAAATAAAAAGAGAAAAGCTTGGACAACAGGGAACAGCACCATACATACAACAGCACCAAAGACTGACTTTAAAGCAAGGTATTGCTGCCTTCACCTTATCATATTGAACCAGGGACAGGAATTACACTCAGCCCATGCCAAATTGCATTACAATTAGTCACAGCTTTGCAATCTGCTCCKGGAGAGAGCAGGGGGGAAATAAAGCAGACTTTTTTTTTTCCATGAGGAGGCAAAGCAGAAGCTCAGCTACCCAAAGGCTTTGTGCTGCTCACCTTGTTGGCTCTGATCTGTTTGTAAATGTCCGTTTGTTGCCGGATTCGGTATTCCAGGTCTGAGACGTGAGCTTGGAGCCAGTTCCAGCGGCTGACGATGGCAGCACGGTCTGCTGCCCACCTCCACTCTGCCCTCCTCCTCCTGCAGAAACACATGGGGGAATGGGGGTTATTTTGAGTGAGATTTTAATTACACAGGCCACAAAAATCCCAAGGAGAATTGACAGGCGGATCAAAAGTTTCATTGTGGATGGCAGGATTGATACCCTAAAAAAAAACCCCAAAAACCAAACCAAACCAAAAAACACCCCAAAAACAAAACAAAACAAAACAAAACAAAAATTAACAAAAAACCCCAAAAAACAAAACAAAAACAAAACAAAAAAAACCAGAAAAAGGCCCCCCAAAAAAACCAAAACACCACAAAAATCCAAACCAAACTTTACCCATATGCTATATATTATACACAAATAAAAACTAATTATTAATTATTTCAATTATTATAAACCCACAAAKTTTCTTTAATTAACTTTACATACAACCCCCTAAACAGAATCCGTATCTCAGTCAATGTCTCACCACTGCTACTAAAAACCATGGAATTACAGATGTGCTGCAAGGGCCACATCTCTGCAGAGCAATATTCCAACATCTTCTGGTACTCAGTGACTGAAGTCATTAAAAAAGCATCTGTCATCGGTCCCTAAATCCACCTGAACAGCAGCTCGGACCATGAGGCCACAATCAAAGATGAGGGACAAATTTTACAACCAACACTGCCGGGGTGGAAGAGTAAAAAAMCACTGCTTGGACAGGACCAACTGCTGCTCCCCTGCAATGAGGTGCTGCAGAGGACAGCAGGCAGCAAAAACCTCATTTCTGCAAATAAAGAAGCCAGGAAATAACATCARCTGTCATCAAAACACCCTCAATCCCTACTGCTGCACTCCAGGGCAGGAAGAACACAAAGATGGTAAGAAATGGATAAATCCATGGCTCCACTCTCCACATTAAAAGCCACAATACCATGAAAATGTACCCTAAGCATTCTGATTCCGGATAAATATYAAGGATTCTGATTCTGGATAAATATTAAGGCTGTTCAGAAAGGAAGAAAACCTCGACATGATGTGGAAACAAAGCATCAGCAGAAAGTGCTGACAAATCCAGTGTTGCTGCACAAAGCCTTTACCACATCTGGATGCTCAGCAATTAAGAAATTAATCACAAAATAATTCCCTTTGCCCACCTCCCCCCCCTCTTTCTGCATAGCAATTTTGAACCAGCCAGAGCACACGGGGCAGGGGATGTCCAGATGTTTCCTCCAAAATCAAACCAGAAAGTCTTCTGCTCAGATTAACCCATTTCAGAGATGAAACCAGCCACTACAGCAGAGGCAGCACGTGGTAAATGAGGTTTTGTACTGACGCAGCCCCAGCTGCAGAGATGGGAAGGAGCAGAAATCATCAAGTTCTTCGAAAAATCTGCATCTCCTGGGCCTCTGTCCTGATTTAGGCATAACTGCTACTAAATTAAATAAATACACAGAAGTCCCAGGGTTATTACAAGTTTCAAACAGACTGACAGAAATACCCTGAAATGGAGGAGTTGCTTCAAAATGCAAGTGAAATCCATGGATTTAGAACAAGACACACTATCCATATTCCTGCTGGACCTTTGGCTGCATGGGAGATGTCCCTGCAGAGCCCATGGAAGGTACCCACAGCCTTCTCCAAGACCTTTTCCTAAAAACCTTCAGAAGTTCAAGTCCTTCTCTCTGGAATATCTCCCTATGTAAACCCAGATTTCAGCAGTTTTCTCTTTGGGGATCTACAGAGCCCTGGGAGTTGTTTTTAGAAGTAAGGTTTTAGAATCAAATGTTGTTAAGAGCACGTCCAAAGTGCCAATTTGCTGGTTTGCCTATCCCAGCATTACAAAGCACCTCTGGCTGCTGGAACACTGGCCTGAGCTGTTAGATACAGCTCATTGTTTTGCTCAGATTACACACAAATTGAGATTAAGTATGAAAAAAAATTGTTTTAAATCCATTTAGTTTCTTAAGTGACATGGCAGCGCAAGCAGCAGCAGACCTGCTCCTCACCTTAAAATCAGGACACATCCTACCCCAGAAAAACCCACTGGATTYGAACCAAAAATAACCCAAGAAAGCGAAACACAGTAATGTACACTTCATCCTYTGACACCCTGCGGCAGCAGTGGAGGAGGGGAGGAACAGAATGATGGCTCAGCCACACTTTCCAAAACAGCACCGAGCGTAGTGTGTCTCTATATTTAGAACTGAGCCTTTCCCAGTTTGGTCCCACCCTTCCCTGCGAGGTGCTGGCAGCAACATCATRGGATGGATGTTCCCTTCCTGGGGATCAGCTCTGGGATAAGCACCTATGGATATTCCTCAGCTTTAATATCAACATGTTTGGTGAAAATTATAATTTTCTTGTTCAGCATTGCGCAACACAGCGAGTGTGACATCCTGCAGTGATCACTGGGGATCTGAAACCTCCCCTCCTTTCTTTCTAAACCAGAAGAAACTCTGAGTTTCTTCTACAGAGAAACTCTACTCTCCAGAAGATGGAGAGGGACTTTTTACAAAGGCACAGAGGAACAGGACAAGGGGGAATGGCTGCAAAATGACAGAGGGAAGGGTCTGATGGGATATTGGGAAGAAATTCCTCCCTGTGAGGGTGGTGAGACCCTGGCACAGGGATCACTAGTGACACCTTCCATGATCCCAAGCCCCATCCAACCTGGCCTTGGACACTTTCAGAGATCCAGGAGCAACCACAGCTTCTCTGGGAAGGATTTCTTCCCAATATCCCATCTCAATCTCAGTTTCAAGTCCCTCAGTCAGCCCATCCACCCACCAGCCCACGCTGCTTTCTGCTGAGTCCGTGCAGCCGAATTCCAACCAGGCAGACAGAGCCAGCCCCAACAAACWGAGGGAATTAGAGATTAGCAGATTTATTTTTCACCAGGAGACTGCCCTACTAAAGGGCCAGCTGCAAAGTGAGCAGAGCAGACCCACCAGCTGCTGCTAAACTATCCTGGTAATGACACAGAGCAGAATAAAAAAAGGGAGACAGAACTGATTTCAGATTGGAAAGTTACAGGTTGAAGGGGAACTACATTATCAGAAGCACTTCTAGGAGTCAGCAGAATGAATGAGAAACAGCCACCAGGGTCTGGAAGGAGATTTTTTTCTGCCACTCCAAGTAATTGAGCAAACCTAAACCATCTTGATGTTAAATGAGGAATAACCAGTCATGCTGGAAGAAACAGTCAATGCCAGAAGAGAGAGAAACACAACACAGAAACAATGAGGAACTGCAGGCAGCCAAGCAGGCTGAGAGCTGGAACAGCCATGGGAGGGACTCACTGGGAAGCAGAGAATGCCTTTGGCACAGCTCTCGGTGGCTCYGAGAGCCTCGGACACTCAGATTAATGCCACAACACGAGGCAAGAAGCTCCAGCTTTCCAGGCACTTTCCATATGGTTCCCCCTCCTCCATTCTGCACTGGTGTATTCCCAGGGCTTTTCTGTCCCCTGGAATGCAATCACCTTCCAACGCAGAGGCCACACCGTATTTACTCTGCTTTTTTCCTACGCAGCTTTGGATGGAAAAAAAATCACTGAAAAGTGGTTCAAAGCTCAGGGTTTTGAGACCTTCCCTCCAAAGACACACAGCTCAGCCTCCCTCACCTTCCAGAGGCAAACTGGGAAGGTGGTACCTCCTTCCACGGAGCGTTAGGACAGAGCCCAGGAGGTACAGGATGAACYTTTCTTCAATAAGATAAGCAGGATGTGCCCACTGAATGAGGTGCAGCACTGGGAAATCTGGAGATGCCCACCAGCTGACCACAGCCAGGGGTGGCACTGGGTGAGCCTGAAGGTCCTTTCCCACCCAAGCCATCCCAGGATTCTGTGACTCTATGACAGACACAAATGTCATTTTTTAAATTGCTCTTGTAATCTTTAACTGTACCTCACTAAAGAAAGAGATTGGAAACAATTCAGCTGCTATTTTTCACTTTGCTCCTACCCCCGTATATTCTTCACATTCATTCTTCAGCTCACCAAGCTTTTAACCTTGTTTTATTATTATTATTATTTTATTATTATTATTTTTTGGATCAAAGCATGCAAAACCAGATCAGTGTGTGGTGTAAGAGTTAAAGCCCTGCCAAACCTACTCTCATGATGACTCTGAGGGAGGAAGAGAAAACCCCACAAGGCTAGAGAACAATCTCATTAGCTGATCGTAACATTTCTGCCTGCAAAGAAGCCAAAGTGAACAATTTGTTCAGCTGAACACCCGCCCCCACCCCTGGACACAACCATCAGCTTTGAAGGGCTCTTCTATTCCCAGCATGTGCTCAGCACTCTGCTAAATCTCCTTCCAACCTCCCCTCGGCTCCTTCATTCCCTTATTCACACAAACCCAGRACCTCCACAGGCTGGGACTAAAGACTTCTTTCCACTGAAAAACCCCCACTGCTCAGGGAAAACTTGGGAGCACAAATCCTAAAGCCAAGACAGAGGCCAGTGGTGGCCATTGGCCAGTAGCCCAGGGACCAGCATGATCTGCATTCCAACACAGCTCATGCCAGCTGCCCTCCTTTTGGTGAGGGGGAAYCATCCAAACCACCCCCCAAGCAACCAGCACCCAGATCAGGCTGTGAAAGGCTTGGTTTGGAATCTTTAGTTGATTTATATGAAAGAAAAAAAAATTAAAATAAAAGGGAAAAGAAGAGAAATAAAATTGTCCCAGGGCAGCTGTTAAAAGATGCCTGAATTCCTGCACAGGAATCACGGTGTAACCAGAAATCACAGCCTGTGGCAAGTCAGCAGAATCCAAATTTCTACTACAGTAGTTGCAGAAACAGTGTCCAGCCCACGGCCCAGCAAAGAGCTGCGTGTCCCAACAGCCCCTCATCCCGAGGGAATGCTCCAAACTGGAATTCATTCCACGTATTCTCCCAAATCTCCTTTCTCACTGTTGCAGCCAAAGCTTTGCCCCAGGCCGCTCTCTCCTGGCAGTTTCTCTCCCTGAAATATCCCCAAATCCCTTCTTGGTGGAAGGTAAACGCAGTCTAAGGATCCAAGGAAACCCTTGGATGAGTACAAAACTCAATTCTCAAACAGAACTACAGATGGGGAAACAAAAGAGGGAAATGAAAAATACCAAAGTRAAACAACTGCCAAGGTGGGGGGACAGGGAACAGCTCCGAAAAACCCCATAAATACCAAAGCACCTTGAGCCCATCCTCCTACTCACACACTGCACTATGACTCACAATTTTACTACTTCAGAAGCTATATAATGAAAATACACTGGAATCCACTCTTTSAGAAAGTCTTCCCCTGAGGAAAAAGTCAGAGGATTATTTATGATGTTGATCATCATCATCATCATCTCCATACCTCAGGGTCAGGCTTATCTTCAAAAAAGTTAAATGTCTGGCATGCAAGTGCCTTCACAAAGAGTCCTCAGAAAAGAAAGCAAAACCAAGCCACTCTACTAAATTACCCTTCTTCCTTTAACTCCCCTCAAAACCACATTGGATCCGGCTCTGAGCAACCTGGGGTAGTGGGTGATCTTTGAGATCACTTTCAACCCAAACMATTTCATGATTCTATGTTTCCCTTAAACGTAATGTTTGAAAAATAGAATATGCCACTTAGAGGAATCCCAGCAAGTGGGCAGGGAACAAACCAGCAAATTCTGTGGAGGCACASAGACACATGGAGCAAACAAGCTGCACTCAGTTTCTCACCAGTAAACTAAAAATCCCCATTTTATTTACCTCCTGTTTTTAGCTCAGAGCAACACTGCTGGCTGTGAATCACCACCCCAGCACCTGCAGTGATGGTGATATCAACCCTCCCTCTCTGTGCCACACTTGGAGGTCTGGCTGTGCTGCAGGAATGGAGTTAAGCTCCAGAGCACTGTCCAAAGTTGGATTAGATGGCTTTAGAGGTGTTTTCCAGCTGAAATTATCCCATTATTCTGTGCAGGTGAAACTCCACAGCCCCAGGTGCCACATGAGGTTGGTGACACAGCATCTCACCCCGATCAGCCCCGAGCCTGTGGGGTCTGGAGTTAAGGCCCAGAGCACTGTCCAAGGTTGGATTAGATGGCTTTACAGGTGTTTTCCAGCCGAAATGATCCCATTATTCTGTGCAGGTGAAACTCCACAGCCCCAGGTTGCCACATGAGGTTGGTGACACAGCATCTCACCCCGATCAGCCCCGAGCCTGCAGGGTCTGGATGTGGCTGTGGAGCTCCAGTCTGACTCACTGGGATGCTGAGTCACTGCCCTGCCTTGTGCTGGCCTTTCTCAGCCCCATCCAAATCCCAAAGGGAACTCTGCAACCCCGAGACGAGCACGAAGCAGCTCCCACCAAAGCCTGGAAATGGGAGAACAATGTCTCACAAGTATTTTTCGTGCTATTTCAAATCCAAGTGCCCCAGATCGTTACACTGTGACATTTATGCACTGCCCCAAGCATTTATTCAGCTGACTGTCTGAAAAACAGCCATTCCCAGCTCTAGCTTGCTCTTGAGTCCTTAGCAGAGACAATTGTTCTGTGACAATAGCAGAAAATTCGGATTTTATTCTTTCAGCTATGCCAATGAAAGTATTTAGGGTCATGTCTGAATCCTGTTTTGCACTCATGGACAAGGTGTGGGGAGAGAAGGGGAAGGTGGGGAGCAAAGTGTGGGACAGGAGGTGGGACCAGAGGAGTATGGTGACCACAAGCTGCCTGTTACACCAAAAAAAAACCAACTCTCCAGAGGCACAGCAGAGCAGTCAGTTGAAAAATACCATGTTTTAAGAGAATTTATTGGACTCATTTTTCAATACAGCTCTCCACACGCTCATGGGCACTRAGACAGACAGAGTGGAATGGAAATTCTGCTCTTTGGTTTTTTTCTCCTCTTCACATTAAAGATGGGATCTCACCAAGAGAATTCTGGCAAATTCAAGAATTGAGGAGCAGCGACTTCTGTTCACTAGGAGGATACAGTAAGTGATGACAGAGGTTTGATATCTTCACTAACACACCATGAGCACAATCAGCAATAATCACAAGCCATTTTCTTGAATATTGCAACTCCATCCTAAAGCTCTGCTTGCTGCCAAAGCAAAGCACCAGAAGAGCAAACCAGCCACTTCTCAGCTCCTGGTCTCCCTTCAGCATCGTGAGATCACCTCACACTTGGCAGCACAGGAYGATGTGACTTTCTGGATTGCTGGAAAACAAGCTTCTCTGAAAATAATACAGCTAAAACATCAAAGAAGAGAAGGAWGGGGGTGTTCAGTGTTCTAAGTTCTTCAAACAAAACTGAGTGCACAACAGAGAGGAGACAATTACGGCATGGAGTAAACTGTTTGAAAAGTTATTACACTTGTTCCAGGCAAAGCCCTTTGTATGTGTGCAAATAGAGGAGTTTGGTGTCCAAGTGGGGGAGCGCTCGCTGCAGCCCATTAGTGCCACAGTCCCTGGGGAAACAAGAATAGAGACTATGCAAATCAGGATCCATTGTTAAAAGGGAAAATTTATTTCACATTCCTGAGCAGCAGTGTTCCTGGAGCATAACAATTGGAGAGGCCCTTCTGCTGAGTACGGCACATTTTTATGCTCCACAGTAAATCAATATTCCATAATACAGAAACTACGTGAAATTATTGCCAGGGTGAGGATGGCAGCTCCAAGCTTTGGTGAGCAGCACTAACACAACACCGTGTCAGAATGGGGCTTATGTGGGACATGTTTCCATTGTTCAGAAGAGTTACTGAAGGCAGAATTTATGGAATCATTCTCCAGGATGTTTAAATCTTCCAGCTCAAAGCATAAGGAGAATGGCACCAACAAAGATTTTTCCTGATTGTGCTGCCCTCAACTTGATCTAAACAAGTGCCACTGCATTTGTCTCAGTGTCCCAAACCTTTCCCACTTGGGCAGCACCACCAAAACAATCTCACAACGAGATATTGAAGAAAAAAGTGGAACTAATGTTGAAGGAAAGAATTCTTTGGAAGAGGGGAATTAACTATTCCTTCAGTATTTACCAAACTTCCCAACAACAGAGCTCACTACACACTTAAGTGGGGTGCAGAAACTTGTTTTCAACTCAGCCATTTCTGATCAACATCACTCCAGAATGGAAATGAGCAGGGCAACAAATAAAACCTGCTCTCATTTTCCTCTTGGTTTATCTCACAGGAGATACAGAGCCTTCCACTTCGCCCCCACCCACTGCACCCAGTAAGCACCGACAGAGAGGAGGGAGCAGCACTGGACACTCCCATCTTTCCAGGGATGAAAAAGCAGCTTCAGCCTCTTTACTTCTCATTATGCAGCCGTTAAGACCTGAGGTCAAAGGGTGTTTTGTCATGGCTTATGGGGAGCGGGGAGAGCTTTTGTTTAACTCCACAGGTTCTGCAGCTCAAGATCAAAATGAAACTTCAGGATAAGTGATTACACAGAAACAGGCTCAGCTCGAGGCCTGGGAAATTTCTGCACTGCTGGGATGACCTCACCCTCCTTATCTGCTCTTTCATGTCCTGGGAGGAAGAGGACGGAGCTTTGCAAACACGTCTCCAAATGCAGAATTCCAACACGAAGTTTGTGTTCCTGAACGCAGCTCTGAGATCACAAAATTACGCTCTGCTCTGTACCTGGAACACAGAAGCTCTAAACCTTCTTCATAAATGTCTCCTAAAAAGGTGGCCTTTTTTTTTTTTCCCAGTTTTCCTCACAGCTCATTAGAGCAAGGAGGATTTTAAGCTCACATAAAGGTGGCAGTTGAAAAGTCCAGTGAGTTTTTGACTCCCCATCCCTGGAAATGACCGAGGCCTGGGGCTTGGAGCAACCTGGTCTAGTGGAAAATGTCTCTGCCCATGGCAGGGGGGTGGGACTGGAGGAGCTTTAAGGTTCCTTCTAACCCAAACCATTCTACAATTCTAAAAAATATGTTTGTTTGGACCATGTAGTGACATCAGGACAAACCAGGCAGAAGCCAAGGAAGATTTCCAGCAGAAGCAGAAGTTCTCAGCAGTGCCAAACACGGCTCAGATGGGCTGGGCTTGGAGTAAGGGAGAACTAACACTGGATTTTAGGGAACACTGAAGCAGCAGAGGCAGCACTGATGCAGAATGGCATCAATGGTATGAATTCACCCAGAAGGTGCAGTCCCAAGGCTCTCTGCCTTCCAGAGGAGCAGCAATCTGCTTCCCAGCCTTCAGGAGAACACAGGGAGCAAGCTGCATGTTTGCAATCCCAGCTCAGGTCTGCTCACTCAGGGGCTTGCCCTCATTTCCAAGCCTTCCTTCCCAGTCACTTCAGAGTTGTAGGAAAAATGAAAATTTCCTTTTCTTTTTTGGCTTGAAGCACGGGGAGGTCATCCCTGTTCAAAGTAACAGGAACAGCAGGTCTTTTAGGGGAAGAACACCCACTGGATGCAGATTTTCTCTCTGTGGTGCCGTGCTTGGCTCCTTTACAGCCCCTCTTAACACAAGTCCCTACCCAGGCCTCTCCCAGTGCAGTTCTGAGCAAAGATCACCTCTTTAGTCTAAACCAGAGCGAGGATAAAGCTACACATCAATATTAAATCTGAAGGTCATTTAGACAAGGGAAGGGGCAGCCGTGCTATTTCTGGCATCGATCCAAGGAAAGTTTCCTCTCTCAACCCAAAGAGCTCTTCCAGTTAACACAGAAATAACACACTTCTGGCCTCCAAGCCCTTTATCTAAGAAATGGGAGAAAATAATCCTGGCTGAAGGACTGTTATATAGTACAGGAGGGTGGAAAAAGTCCAGAGAGAAATGGAAAGGGAGAGAGACAACAACAGGAGACTGATGTGAGTCACGCTACGCTCGGTTTTGCCTGGAGCCAGAGAAACACGGAAAAGGGGTCATGGAGCATCGGGATGGCAGGGAGAAGGGCAGCTGCTTCCAGGGATTTAGCTGCACCAGAGGCAGCAGATCAGAAGGTAGAAATGATGGAATTTGCAATTGTGTTCCACAGCAAAGGCGCAGAAAGGTTTCACGGCATTGGATCAAATCTGAGATCTGTGTGGATACAGGGAAGCTGCTGGTTTGGGGTAGGTAAACTGGGGGCACAAGAGAAAAAAGCTCTGGGCAGAGATGTCCTGGGAGTGGCTCMGGATGGGCAAAATAAGGCTGTGAMAATCCAGTTGTATTTCCATGAGAAGAAAGGCACAATCTGCATTGTTCAGCCACACGAAACCCCTTTTATCAGTGACACTCTGGCACACAAARGACTGAAGAAACACTGGATTCAAACATCAAATGGGAGACACAAAAGAGCATCTCTGCTTTCCAAGAAAGGGCTGAGCTCTGACCAGGTCGAAGAATCTTCCAGAAGAGCAACTCTGGCCACTAATGAGTGCCACTAATGAAGGCAGGGAGCTTCCCATCTCATCTGCATTCAACCACTGACACATCATGCCACTTCCCTCCACTCCTCATTGCAGCTTTGGCACCAACGGATGTCACTCAACACCCCTGAATTTCTTTGGCATTCCTGGCTCCTTTATCAAGTTTTCCATCATTTAATGAATCTGCAAATCCCTGTGCATGGTCCTAAAGAGCACAGTTTAAGAGCTACTATTCCAGCTTGTGCTATCTTCCAAACGTCTTTGTGAAACCATTTTAAACCAAATTTAAAGCGATTTCTGGACAGGAGAAAGGATTATTTCACCCACCACATGACAGAGGTGGAGGTGAACAATAAACTCTGGATGATCTGCAAGGAAATGATGGAGACAAAATGCTCTACTTGGCAACTCATCTGAGGGGTGCAAGCGTGTCTTATGGGTATCATTTAATGAATCTGCAAATCCCTCTGCATGGTCCCAAAGAGCACAGTTTAAGAGCCATTATTCCAGCTTGTGCTATCTTCCAAACGTGTTTGTGAAACCATTTTAAACCAAATTTAAAG
>NW_026624758.1:0-145 GCF_030028575.1 Malurus melanocephalus | reverse complement strand
AGTTTAAGAGCCATTATTTCCAGCTTGTGCTATCTTCCAAACGTGTTTGTGAAACCATTTTAAACCAAATTTAAAGTGATTTCTGGACAGAAGAAAGGATTATTTCACCCACCACATGACAGAGGTGGCACATGCTGGAGGTGAA
>NW_026624757.1:20815-29713 GCF_030028575.1 Malurus melanocephalus | reverse complement strand
AGCTCCAAGAAGTGCCATCCATGGATATCTGTCTTCTTAAGCCCATCTCCCCCATCTCAGCCTGACCAACTGGCCAAGACCCCCAGCAGCAGCTTCTTTTTTGGGAGGGGAAGCAGCTCAGCCCAGCTGGGGTCAGGATCACCTGGTGTTGGCAGGCTCTGCCCTTGGAGGAAGAGGGAAGTGGCCTTGTCCCCTAGGGGCTCCTGGCTGTGACAGAGGGTCTGGGAGGCTGCCATGGATGCAGCTGGGATGCCACAGGAGCAGAGGTGGTGTGAGGGCAGATCCCCAATGGTCTGGCTCTGCACCGCAGCACTGTAGGTGTCCAGTGGTCTGTCCACACCCATCTGTCACACCAGTGTTACGCTGTCACCTTCCAGACACTCGAGCTGAGGGTAAACGAAGGGCTAGAACTGGAACCCAGTCCTTTCCTCCTGCTGGGCTGCTGGAGCCACACCAGGGCTGCACAGATGGCACTGCTGGAGCCAGCCCTGTCCCTGGTTGCCAGCACCCTGGGGGACACGTGGCCTCCTGCTGCTGCTGGCACTTTTTAGGCTCATCCTGAATTCATTGAAGCTTGTTCTCCCACTTCATTGTATTTTCTACTTGATTGTAGATTTGCCAGGGTTTGCTCCTTCCTCCAGGCCACAAATAAAAAACTTGCACCCGTAGCCGTGATGCTTCTCTCTGCTGCACGAGCACCAGTGCCCTGCCCGGCTGACTGGTCCTGGTGGTCTGAATGGGGCCTGAGGGAGGGGGAGAACCACTGCTCCCACTRGCAGAGCCTTGTGTGGCCCCAGCCMTTGGCTCTGTTGGCACCCCAGTGTTCCAGGCCAGGGTGCTTGGGGACCTGCCACCTGCTCAGCCCCAGTGGCACTGTGAAGGCAGTTACAGCAGCAGAGGTGAGGCAGAAATGCTGAGGGATTTGGTGAGAGGCTCAGCTCTTCAGAGAGATGGGGATGCAGTGCTTGGGCTGGGATCTGGGCAACGTCCTTTGCCCAGGCTCCTGGGAATTGGCTGCAGCCCTAGAATTCTTCCTGGATAACAGGATGTGTTTTGTCTTGGAGAAGGTACTTGTATGATGGGTGTTGGTCCTTGTTGCCCAGCTGCAGCCTTGTCTCTGACAGGCATCCCTATTCCGGGAGGCTCCGTGTTTCCCCTGTCTTGTTTAACTGTCACCAGGTGGCTTAGGCACTGTCAGGGCCATCCTGGCTCTGTGGCCACCACAGGAACAGGGAGCCGAGCTTGGCCATGTGCTTCCAGCACCAGGGGAAGGACAGAGCTCCGAGCCCAGCCTTGGCATGGCCTGGAGCTGCAGGAACCCAGGGAGGGGTGCAGAGCTGCCACTCACAGTGCCAGGCTGGCACTTCCGAAAGGCACCTTGTACCCCTGCCAGCCTCATCCAAACAGGAACCCTGGCTGCTTGGGCTGTCTGGAAACTGGGAATTGTACAGCCCAGGGAATGTTGGAGGGAGTCACTCAGGGAGAGCAGCTCTGCTCCCCTTGTGGGACTGACAGAAGAGCCCACTCCTGCCCTGCTCACCTTTGGGAATGGCTGTGATGAGGAAAAGGATTTGGAGTGGAGGTTTCCCAGCACTGGACTGACGGGACAGGGGTGACATGCTCTCCAGGGATGCTGCTCCACTCTGGCTCTCAGGCTGAGTGTGCTGGGGTATACACTGTGGCCCAACCAGGCTCCTGAGATGTCACGCACATCCATGGCCTGGGCAGTCAGTGGAGCCAGGGAGGCTCTTGCTCATCAAGTTTGCTGCTAATTACTCCCGGGGGCTGTAATTCCACCCGCTTGGCCAACTCATGGGTGTGTTGGTGGGGTCATCCCAGGGTTCCAGCAGAAACTGCCAGTGCACCGAGCCTGCAGGCTGTGAGCCCTAAACTCGGGCATTCATTAATTCATGACACAATCCCAGGTGTGTTCCAGTGCACAATCTTCCCCCCGGAGCAGTTCAGGGGTCCTGGTGCACAGTGCTGTCCTGCAGGGGCTCAGGCATCTCGCAGCACAGTTCATCTTCCCGGCGGGGTTTGGGTATCCCGGAGCCCAGTCCGTACCCGGAGGGGTTTGCGGTTCCGGTGCACGGTTCATATCTGGAGTTGTTGGGCGGTTCCGGTGCACCCCTGAGGGGTTTGGGTCCCGGAGCACGGTTTGGGTTTGGGATCCCGGAGCATGGTTTATCAGCAGGGCACGTTGGGGGTTCCCGTTCACGGTTCGTCCCGGAGCCGTTCGGGGGTCCCCACTGACGGTGCCCCCCCCACCCCGCACCGGTCCCACGTGCTCGGGCTCGGCGTGGCCCCGCCCCTCCCCGCCGGCCCCGCCCCATGTCGCGCGCGCTGGGGAGGGGGCGTGGCCCCGGCACGGGCTCGCGCCGCGGAGGGGCGGGGCGCACCGGCAGGCGAGTGACGTCACCGCCCCGGCTATTGCGGCGGCGGCCGGGCTGGATCTGCCGGTTCCCCGCGGGCGGCCCCGGAGCGGCGGCGCGGCCGGACCGCGGCTTGTTTCTCGGTGCCGCTGCCGCCTCCCCCAACCCCCGGCCACGAGCAGGACCCGCGGCCCCAGCGCTCGGAGCCGCCGCTCCCCGGGCGGGGCGGGACCGGCGGGGCCGCCCCCGGTGTCGGCGGGCGGGGCCGGCGCTCCTCGCACAAAGCCGTGAGTGCCGGGGAGACCGCACCGGCACCGGCACCGCCCCGATGTGAGCGGGGCATGGCCGCGGGGCATGGCCCGGGGCGGGCGGCGGCGGGCGCGGAGCGCCGGCGGTGAAGATGGAGCCGCGTCCGCCTGGGACCGAGCCCCCGCTGCCCCGGGGGCCGGGACCGGGACCCGAGCCGGAGCCGGAGGTGGAACCGGAACCGGAGCCGCAGCGGGACCTGGAACCCGAGCCGGACCTGGATTTGGAACCAGAACCGGAGCTGGCCCTAGAACCGGGGGTGGACCTGGAACCAGAGCCAGAGCTGGACCTAGAACCCAAGCTGGATCTGGAACCGGAGCCGGAGCTGGACCTAGAACCCAAGCTGGATCTGGAACCGGAGCCGGAGCTGGACCTAGAACCCAAGCTGGATCTGGAACCGGAGCCGGAGCTGGAACAGGAGGCGGACCCGGAGCGGGATCCGGAGCTGGACCCGGACCCAGAGCTGGAGCTGGACCTCTGGGCACTTGAGCCCGCCGCTCCCGGCGCGGGGCCGCCGCCCTGGGGCCCGGGGGACGCGGGGGGCAGCCCGGGCCCGGGGGTCCCCGCCGAGCCCCCGCCGGAGGAGGAGCCGCGCCTCCGCCCGGTCTTCGACGCCCTGGACCGGGACGGCGACGGCTTCGTGCGCGTGGAGGAGTTCGTGCAGTTCGCCACGGCCTACGGCGCCGAGCAGGTGAGCGCCGGGCCGGGCATCGCCGCCCTGCCCCGCCGGCCCCCCGGGCCCCCCGGCGCTGCGCACAGGCCGGCGGCGGCTCCGGGCCGGGCGGTGTCACCCCGCGGTGTCCGGTGGCTGCGCCGCCCAAGGGTGATGCTGATGGTGGCTCCTGTCCGGGCTCCGGCCCTTGGAGGGCCGTCAGTGTCCGCAAGGGCAGCGCCGGCCCGGCTGAAGGGCATGGTGGGTCCGAGTGGCTCCCCCGCCCCTCCCGCGCCCAGGGGAACCGGCGCTGCCGTGCTCCCGGTGCCGATCGCTGGGAACAGCATCGTGGCAGGGCCGCGGGAGCCGGCAGCCCCCTCTTTGTTCTCCATCACCGACGCCTCGGGGTCTGGCTGGGCAGCGGGGACACCCCGGGGTGTGGGGCTGCTCTGTGCTCCCCTTGCTGGCTCCTCAATGGCCATGGATCCCCTCCAGGACGGGGAGCATCCCTTCCCGTGGCAGCGGGCTGGAACGAGGCGATCCTGAAGGCCTTTCCCAGCCCAAACCATTCCCTGCTTCCCTGCTGCCTCTCTTATCCGGGGTTTGACAGCCTGAATGTGTATTTTACCCCCGTCCTGCCGCTTTGTGTCCTGGCCAGCCGGTGTTCCCCTGCAGCACATCAGATGCGATGTAATTTGAARCTGCCTGGGCTGACCCAAAATGGAGCGAGCTCCGGCAGCGCTCGCCAGGGGATGGAGATGGGTTTGTTGGGGTTTCACACGCTGGCCTGGKCTGGCATCGCTACCAGGAAAAAAGGATTAATTTTTTTAAGGTGTGCAAGGTATTGCTGTGAAGCTTCCCCGTGCCTGCCCGGGGAATCTGCTCTCGTTCTCTGTCCGTCGGCATTGCGCGGGTATTTAAGTGCCATGACAAAGCAAATCATGTGTGAAGGAGGCTTTTGGTGGAGCTGGGCTTTTTCTCCCTGTCCTCGTGCTAGAAGCACCTCTCAAAGATAAAAYAAATGCATTTATTTTGGAAAAAATAGTCCTGCAAAGTGGAGATGGGGAACTTCTGTGCGCTGCTGGTGAGGGCACTGTGTGTGCAGAGGGTCTCGAGGTGTGAGCACAGGTGCCTGTGCCAGGAGAGAGCCTTSCTTCACAAATCCTCTGATCTGCACWGCYCTGCCGTGCTCCCGGCTCCCTGTGCCACCCTCTGTCCCCCTGCTGTCCCTAGCAGAGGAAGCAGGAGCAGAGGGTTTATGGAGGCTCCTGGACCCTGCACACGGTGCCACCTCCCCAGGGGACTGTTGGCCTTGGTGTCTGTCCCCGAGGCCGTCAGGAATGGGGACAGGCTGGTGGCATGTGTGTGGCAGGGGATGGGCAGGTGGCACAGGGCAGCTCAGCCCGGCAGTGCCTGGTGCTGGCATGGAGATGGTGCCAGGGTTCTGGAGGGGCCACACTGAGCCTGGAGAATGCCCTCAGACCGTGGCCTGGGGTGTGGCTGTGAGCTGTTAAGGTCCCTCCAAAGCTCAGCAGGGTGTCCCCAGAGGTTCTGTGCCCCTGGATGGTGTCTGTCCTTATGGATCCATCTGGGAAGGGGCTCTCTGCAGGCTCTCTGCTCCTTCTTGCTGGGCGTAGCTAATTCTGCTCATGCTGCCAGAAATGAGGCTTTTTAGCCCCATTTCTCTTCAGCAAAAGGCACAGGCAGCTCGTGGTGTGCACCACAACTGGGCACTGCCATGTGAGTGCTGAGTGCTTTGGGGAGGCTGAGGTGGCAATGCCTGAGCAGCAGGTCCTGGGCACTCCAAGGCCTGGCAGGGAAGGAGAAGTGATATGTGTGTGTGCAAGAGGCCTTGGTGTGAGTCTGCAGCCTCAAAAAGCACGAGGACACACAGGGGGAGGAGGAGAAGGGGTTGGTGATGGGGTCTGTAAGCTCCCAGCAGAGTGTGGGATCACAGGGAATGGGAAGGGACCCACAGGGATCACGGATCCAGCCCCTGGCCCTGCCCAGACCCCCCAACAATCCCACCCTGTGCATCCCTGGCAGCGCTGCCCAAACACTCCTGGAGCTGTGGCAGCCTCGGGGCCGGGACCATTCCCTGGGGAGCCTGGGCAGTGCCAGCACCCTCTGGGGACAGAAGAACCTTTCCCTGCTCTCCAGCCTGACCCCTGTGATGTGCAGAGTAATAACGGGAGAAGTTCTGGGGAAGTTTCTTGACCTAATTTTCACGAAGCAGCTGGAACTCGGTCCCAAAGTGGGTCTTTTGGAAAGTGGAGATCCAGCTCAGACGGCAGCTAAAGGGGAGGAACATCGCCAGTGAATAAAACGGTGTTCAGGTGTTGAATGGGACCCTCGAGGTRTAAATAAAGGTTGTGCTACAACCCGAACTGGGATGCTGTGTGAGAGGGGCCGGGCTTTGCCGGCTGCCTGGGTAAGCAGAGATATCACAGCGATCAGCAGGCAGTTAACGAGGAACAAATCCCAACCCTCTCGCTGGAGGTACCTGCTCCCTTTTTTCCTCCCCTCCTTCCTCCTCCCGGTGCTGCCCCSGGGGTGAGTTCACAGCCCTGGAACAAACGGCTCCGTTGAAGCAGCACAGGCAGCGATTCCCGAGGCTGGAGAGGGCGGCAGGGTTACGGAGAGCCCGTGTGTGTGTGTGTTTGTGTGTGCATCCACATGGATGAGGAGCTGGAGAGCAGCAAGTGTTGTCTTTAGCACTCAAACACCAGAGGCATTCATGGGCTGCTGAGCGAGCGCTGTCAGCTCGTTTGGCTGCAACAATTATTAGCTAAATGTCAAAGGGAAGGCACCAGCTGGCGCTTATTCCACAAACACCATGGGATTGTGGATTTCTGCTCGGATGAATTGGGGTTTCTTTTCTCTCCGAGGGGATAAAGAATGGGATTGGGATGGTGTTTTCCTTAAGCAGCTTGGGTTGTTGGAAGGCTTCGTGGGAGAGCTTGGTGGCTGTGGTGCTGGGATGGGGAAGGGACCGAGGCAGAGATAAGGGCAGTTTGGTTTGCTCTGAAGTGGTAACGGATGATAGGGATTGGGGCTCTTGCCAGCACCTGCATCTTCAAAGGTACGAGGGGAGGGTGGTGCTGGGGTGACACCCGGGACAGGGGTGGCCTTGAGCAGGGAATGGTCACCGTGGGAAGGTTATCCCACAGGGAGGATGTTTGTCCAGCAGGGATTGCTTTGCCATTTGAAAAGCTCCCATGGACCTCTGACACGCTCCAAGGACTTGCAAACAAGTGTGGGACAGGAAGGTCCTGAAGACAGCTTGGCTTTCCTTGAGGACAGTCTCACTTTTCATCCAAAACCCCTGGACTGCTCACAAACCCTCTGTGAGGCAGCTGCCAGTGGTGGTGTGTACTTATTGCCCCCTTTCCCTCCTCTTTTTCACTGCAGTTCCCCAGGATCTGGTGCTCCCTCGAGCTCCTGGCTGGGACTGAAGGATTGAGTGAGATTGGCTTAGCAGGGAGGTGGGGWCACACTTGATGCCACTTTTATGTCACCTTGTAAAGCAGGAAGGGTCGTGTCTTTTACAGAACCTGAGGCCATTGTGCAACCATTTTTGGTTTAAGATTTTATTTTAAAATTTGATTTTACGTGTCTTGCCTGCTGTCCTATTGCCCTGTGTCTGGCTGAGGTGACAGARCCCAAGGCTTTTCTGCCTGGATTTATTTCCAGCAGGTCCGAGGAGAATGGATTGCTTGTAAGGCTGAGGACAAGAATCCTGCTGGCACCTTGGGTTGTTTTCCCTTTTTTTTGTTTTGCTCTAACAGACAATTGGAGAAGGAAAAGCCTCTTGCACCACATGATCTCGCTGCCTTGGCTCAATTAAGAGAAATCCCAGAGTCTGTCTAACCCTCTTCCAAATCCTCCTGTTCCAAGAGATCTTCAGCCTTTTTTTTTTCCCTCTTGATGATCAGTTTGAGCTTCATTTCAATGTGATTTGTTTTGCTTTCTTTAACATTTCCATCCCTCTACACCTGTCCTGCCTCCACCCGATCAGCTCATCCTCAGCTGAGCTCTCCATATTCAGTTTTTCATTTTCTCTCCGGGGTTGGTTTAGGAAGGGTTTATCAGGTTTGTTGTACTTTTCTCAGCACTTCCTCAGCCTCTTCCTCCTCAGGTGCCCAGCCTGAGCTGAGAGCTGCAGAACAAATCCCATTTTGGGGCTGGCATGGATCACTGCAGACAGCGGCTGCAGAGAATCCTCAAGCTGATTTTTGGGGTTTTTTTTAATGAAACAGTATGGTTTCTGTGATGAAGTCTGGAGAGTGTCAAACTGCAGCTTTTCCGTGGTTACCCTCCGTGCTGATGCCAGGTGTGCTTTTTGTGCTCCCCTCTGCTGGATCCCTTGGGAATTGTGAGCCTGGACCCAGGGCTTGCTGCTCCCACATCCCCTGGAGATGCTGACATTGTGTCTGATTTTGGATGTCCTCCCTCTTCCCCTTACTTCTCTCCCACTTCCCTATGCAATCTGATAATCTGGATCTCTGTCATGAGAAAACCTCATTTTTTTTTTTTCCTTTTTCCATGGTTCTTACCCAGTTTGAGCACAGGAAGTGCTGGCTTTGTGAAGAGATTGCTAAAATTACCTATCGTGGTTTCACAGACAAGTGAGCTTCAATTGCCTCTGACTGTGTTGCTGCTGCTGTACCTTCCAGAGGCTTTAATTGCTGTTCAACTCCATGGAATATCCTGGCTTGGAAGGATCACTGAGCCCAGCTCCTGGAATTTGGTTCTGCTGTGGAGAGGGGCAGTGGGKGATGCTCTGGGGGTGCAGTAGGTGCCTGTGGACGCCCCTGTGTGCTTTGGAACAGCAGCAGAGCTGAAATATTTTGCTTGTTTTGACCAAGGGCCCAGATTTCCCCCAGAGAAATTCATGGCAGGGAATTTGTGGGTTTTGGGGGATCGGGTGGGAGCTCTTTCCTCGCCTCCTCCCTCCTCTCCTCCCTGTTCAAAGAGCTTTTACCACCATCAATAAATAACAGCTCTGTGTGCTCCAGGAGCTCCAAGACAGGAGTTTTTCTTTCTCCCTCAGAGAGGAAAAGGCTTCCAAGCCAACATATTTTGTGTAATTTTGGGCGAGGTGGTGGCTGGTTTGCAGATTCCATTTTCGGCTCGCTTAATTCACTTATAAATATCCCAAAAGCCTCCAAGGAAGAGATGATTCCTGCGCTCCCGGGTTTTTTTTTTACTGCTCCTGCTTGGGTTTGGCTCGGGGCTCCTGGGAGGCCTCSTGGGGATGGTGGGGAGGGCTGGGAGCAGATCAGAGCCAGGGCAGAGCTCTGGTGATGTGTTTGTGGCTGGAATGGGATGGATGGATGGCTTATCCCGGCAGGACTGTGAATGCTCAAAGGCTGGGTTTGTCTCTGCGGGCTGGGAGGAGGGTGCTGGGGTAATTTTATCCCAGCTGTCAGTTTATTAAAGAAACCTTTCTATTCTGCCTTGTTCCTTCAGATTGAGAGTGTAGTGAAAATGGAKTGGGGTGTGGTTTTTCGGGAGAGGGATTTTGGACAAGGGATGGAGGGACAGGACACAGGGAATGGCTTCCCA
>NW_026624757.1:11902-19650 GCF_030028575.1 Malurus melanocephalus | reverse complement strand
TCCCAAGCTGCTGATCCCATTATGTAATTGAGCCCGGGCAGTAATTGATAATCATTACAATTGCCTACAGAATTCCTCTCCACTTTATTCTTGTTTGACTTTCGTTTGCTGCTCATTGTCAGAGGAATGATCCGCTCGAAACCCAGTGGCTTGCTTTTTTTTTTTTTCTTTTTTATTTTTAATTCCTGAGTTTGGAATTTTGTAAAACAAATGACTTCCCATTAGCCCCAGCCTAATGCTGTGCTTGGGCAGAGAGAGCTGCCTCTGCTGGGCCACCCTCAGCATCCCCTCTGCCCTGGGACCGACATTTTTCCAGCTCAAGGAGCTGCTGGCACTGGGATGGCAGGGATCCATGGCTTGCTTYRSCCCRTTCTTCATGCTTGGCTCCATCCTTSCCTCATTCCTGYRTGGATTCCKGGCCTGGCAGCCCAGGCTGTCCCTCCTGAGCCCCGGGGCAGCAGTGCCAGCGTTCCCTCCCTCCTGTGCTTGTGTCAGTTCAGGCACCCGTGCAAAATGGAGGTGCAACCCTGCCAGACTGGTTCTGCTGGGCTGGGAATCGGGGAAGTGCTGAGGGTGGAAAAGTCCTCTGGGATCCAGTGGGATCCTTTGGGTTCATCGAGTCCAACTGTCCCCCAGCACTATCAAGGCTACCACTGACCTCTGTCCCTAAGTACCACATCCACATGGCTTTAAATCCCTCCAGGGATGGAGACTCCACCACTGCCCTGAGCAGCTGTGCCAGTGCCTGACCACCCTTTCCATTAAGGAATTTTCCCAATATCCAACCTAAACCTCCCCTGGCCCAGCCTGAGGCCATTCCCTCTCCTCCTGTCCCTGTTCCTGGAGCAGAGCCCGATTCCCCCCCCGGCTGCCCCCTCCTGTCAGGGAGTTGTTCAGAGCCACAAGGTCCCCCAGAGCCTCCTTTGCTCCAGGCTGAGCCTCTTTCCCAGCTCCCTCAGCCACTCCTGGAGCTCCAGCCCCTTCCCCAGCTCCAATCCCTGCCCTGCACACGCTCCAGCCCCTCAGTGTCTGACCCCTGAAGGGTCCCGGTGCTGATTCCAGCCCTGCTCCCATTGGGTTCCTATTCACAGAGTGAATCTGCCCTAGGAGTTGTGCGTTTTGTACCTGCTGTGGCTCTCCCACGTGTCAGAAGTATTCCCAGCTCCTCTCTGTGGTCTGGGTGTGCCCTGAGCTGCCTGGGGCCACTCTCCTGAGGGTTTTTTGGGATACCTGCAGTTCCGCTGTTGCCTGGACCAGCCCAGCCTGTGGGACAGTTGTGCTTCCCTGATTGTCCCAGGTAAGGCAGAGCCCCCACCCCTTCTCTCAGTTTCCTTTTCCATTTCCAGATCATTCCAGTCCTCTTCCCACATGTGAGATGGTGCTGAGGGCTGGTGCTTCAGGCCCAGGGACTTCCAGCAGAGATGGGACTGGAACCAGCCCCAGAGGGAGAGACATCAGGGGTTTCCTCAGGCTGTCCCMAAATCACTGCTTGCTCCTCTCTCTGTGTATTTGTGCTTTGGGGGAAGGGACCCTAGAGCATCCATCCCACTGTCTGAAGGAGCACCTTCCACTATCCCAGGCTGCTCCAAGCCCTGTCCAGCCTGGCCTTGGGCACTGCCAGGGATCCAGGGGCAGCCACAGCTTCTCCGGGCACCCTGTGCCAGGGCCTCCCCACCCTCCCAGGGAACAATTCCTTCCCAAWATCCCATCCATCCCTGCCCTCTGGCAGTAGGAAGTCATTCCCTGTGTCCTGTCCCTCCATCCCTTGTCCCCAGTCCCTCTCCAGCTCTCCTGGAGCCCCTTTAGGCCCTGCAAGGGACTGGAKCCTTCTCCTCTCCAGRTGAGCACCCYCAGCTCTCCCAGCCTGGCTCCAGCCCTCGGGGCATCTCYGTGGCCTCCTCTGCAATGACTCCAGCTCGTGTCCTTGTGCTGGAGGCCCTTGATGTGTTTGACAGCAGGGAAACACCTCCAGGCTGAACAGGAGCTCTGTATGAACAGAGTAGTCACAGTTTGTGTCAGTAGTGAACCCTGTTGTGGGATCTTCAAACTCCCCAGCCCAAGGAACAGCCCCACAGATGTCCTGGAACCGTGGAGGTGCCAGCCTGGGCTTTCTGTGRCTCAGAGCTCTATGGAAATTGTCTCTTCTCCCCAAATTTTGGGTTGCAATGAGGCTTCCCCTTCCCTTTGCTGGAGCTGGTGTGGGGCAGAATAAGTTGCTAAAGGTTGTGGGGGTAGAGGGACCAAGGAGAGCCATGGGGACAATTCCTCTCGAAGTGCCACCAGTGCTGAGCTGGATTGCTTGGCATTGGCTCCATGGGGAGAGCAGCTGGAAGAGCTCAAGCCCCTGTGAGTGGTGGTAGATCCTTCCCTGTCACACTGCTGTCCTGCTTTTGGGGCTGGCCTGGGGTTTTCCTCAATGGAAGTGAGGGTGTGAGAGATTCAGGGAGTCAGGGTCACCACTGCTGGTGTGAGGGTTCCTTACACCTGTGGGGTTGGTCCAGGCACTTTATCTCTGACTTTGGTCAGGATTTTTCCACTCTAGGTAGAAAAATGCCCCTAAAGCAGGGAATCGTGGGGGCTGCTGTGGAGAGAGGTTCCAGGCTCGTGGGAGCTCAGCGTGCTCTGAGCTTGGCTTCTCCCTGTCCARCTCCTTCCAGTGCAACAGCAGATCCCCTGTTCCTAGGAGTGCCAGTGATCCCAAGCTGCCTTTGCTCCCTGTTGCCACGTTCTGTGATTCTCTTGAAGCTGGAGCACTCAGGATTGGCTCGGTTGAAGGATGAGCCATTTCTGAGCTCCTGGTGTGTCCCAGCACCGCGG
Organism: Malurus melanocephalus; assembly: GCF_030028575.1. Taxonomy (NCBI): domain Eukaryota; kingdom Metazoa; phylum Chordata; class Aves; order Passeriformes; family Maluridae; genus Malurus; species Malurus melanocephalus. The sequence continues at coordinate 16,833 of NW_026624757.1, read as the reverse complement.
GGCAGAGGCTGGTGCCAGCTCTGGGGATGTCCAGCTTTGTTCCCAGGCTGTCCCCATTGGGGACCTGCCTCGGGGTGCCCCACTGATTTATTTTTGATAGCACACTGTGGTTTTCCAGCAGGGAGGGCTGCTGTTCCTCCTGTCCCTGCTGCTCCTGCTGCCTCCTCTGCCTGCAGGAGGAGGAGGAGGAGGAAGAGGAGGGACGGGAGCTGGGAGCTGCGTCATCTGGCAGGACCCGGCTGTGGAAAATCCCTCTGCCAGAATCCAGGAGGAAACTGGGCTTCAGCAGAATGTGCAGGAAGTCCCAGGAGCCCGAAGCAAGGAGAGAAGGAGCTGCCRGGGTGGGAAGTGAGGGCTGAGGGCTCAGTGGGGGCAGAGTTGGGCYGGGATCCATGGCTGCTCTGCCATCCCACATTCCCAAACAAACACTGTGGAATGAAGGGCCTTTCTGCCTGGGGAAGGTGTGTCTGTGCTGGAAGTGAAAGTCTCTTAATGAGAAACAACATCCAGTCCCATCTTGGCTTCAGATGGGGTCATGGAGGCTTTGGCCACCGCCTCTGGCTGGGGAGGGATGAGGAGGGGATGATGGATGAGGAGGCAGCTGCTGCCTCCCTTTTGCCTGGCCACATTTCTTGTTTTTTCCAGGGGAGTGGCTGTTCTTCCCCCTGCTCCCTGGGGGAAAAAATAAAATTTTTCCTTGTGGAATTATTTTCCCTGTACTTGCTAAAGGGATGCAGCAAATGGCTAATCCTCTCTTGACTCCTTGGAACTCTGGGACTACTGTGCTGGCAGGGGGGATGCAAAGGGCAGAGGGAAGGTTTGGGAGACCATGCACAGCATCTCAGCCTCCTCTCTCTGGCTCCAGGATCCACTTCCCAGCCTTTGATCCCTTCTGAGCTCTTTTTCCCCACTCTGGCACAGCCTGCTTCATGTCCTTCACACAAACAGCCCTTTCTGAAGCGGCCTGAAGGGCTGCCAACAGGAGGGCAATCATTTGGAGCAGCTCTAACGAAGGAATGAGTCTGTCTGCTCTGCTGGGCCCTGGTTCAGGCTGGTTTGTGCTCCCATGAGCTGGGTCTGACAGGGCGGGCGGGTTCCTTCCCTCCCGGTGAGCTGATGGTGTTTGCCACCCTGGGCTTCACCTCTGCAGCACCAGAGGTTCCTTGTGCATTTACCAGATCCTCAGCATTTACCCCTGAGAGGTGCCCCCAGTGCAGCAAGGACCTGGAGCTGCTGGAGAGAGGCCAGACGGAACCACGGAGCTGCTCCAAGGGCTCTGGAGCCAGGCTGGGAGAGTGGGGGTGCTCACCTGGAGAAGAGAAGGCTCCAGGGAGAGCTCAGAGCCCCTTCCAGGGCCTAAAGGGGCTCCAGGAGAGCTGGAGAGGGAYTGGGGACAAGGGATGGAGGGACAGGACACAGGGAATGGCTTCMCACTGCCAGAGGGCAGGGATGGATGGAATATTGGGAAGGAATTGTTCCCTGKGAGGGTGGGGAGGCCCTGGCACAGGGTGCCCAGAGAAGCTGTGGCTGCCCCTGGATCCCTGGCAGTGCCCAAGGCCAGGTTGGACAGGGCTTGGAGCAGCCTGGGACAGTGGAAGGTGTCCCTGCCCAGGGCAGGGGGGTGGGATTGGATGAATTTCAAGGTGCTTTCCAAGCCAAACCATTCCATGATTCTATGATTTGAACCCTGTTTTAGAAGTTACAGCCCGTACAGGGTGTTTTGGGGAGGGTGAGAGTGCCCAGCCCATGAGAGGATTTATCCTGGGATGTGCCYGGAGGTTTTGTGCTGCTTTCCAGCCCGGAGGGTGGCACATGGAAGGAAACACCACAATCCCAGATTTCTGAGCCTGGACAGTCTCTGTGCTCTCACACAAATACCTGGGCTTGGGGCAGRGCACTTTGCATGGAGTCAGAGCAGGAAAACACTCAGCATCATCAAATGCCCAGTCCTCGGTGAGTGACCTCCTGCTGGGGTTTATTGTGATATTTTTTGTCTGTTCAGCTCCAAACCTATGGAGCCTCCGTGCCCCGGTCCTGCTCGGGCAGGACACACCCTGGTGGCTCCCTGGTGGCTCCGTGGTGGCACTTGGCTGTTTCCTCCCCACCCTGCACCGAGGCACTGGTTTTATCTGAGGTGTAACCAGGCACAAAACCCTTTTTTMTTTCTCGGACAACCCGGCCTCCTGSCCCTGAACAGTGTCTGGGAGGGTGAGAACAGGTTTTCCGTGTCATCAAAGGAACAAAAGCTCCAAACAAAGGCTTCAATGGCTTACAGGGTGGAGGAAGAACCCTCTTCAAGTTCATTAAACAAATAAATGTTTAGAGTAGAGTGTCGCTGCTGAAGCCTTTGAGCACTTAGAGAGCGACAGGAAACCTGGAACACTTGAGACAAACAATTAAATTTGGATTAAAACTATCTTAGCGTAACTTATATTCCTGTTAATGCTTCCAAACCATCCTTGAAGTTGTTTGTTTAAATGCGTTTTTATGCTCCAGTGGCAACAATTGTGGGATAATTTGGAAATGTCACACTCGGCATTTGAGAACATGTTTAAATACCACAAATTGAGGCTCCTGAAGCAGAAAGGTGTTCCTGCCTCCGGAGATCCTTTGGAACTGGCGGGGTTAGGTCCTGTACAGACCAGAGGAGTTTCTACTAGTGGGTAAAAGACCCCAAAATTGTGGCTGTGAGGGATGCAGGTGGTGGGAATCTCCTGCAGTTCAGCTCCGAGTGCCTGGCTGGATCCACAGGTGTCCTGCTTCCTCCTGGGTCTGGGCAGGAAGGATGGGACCCCTCTGGCTTTTTTGGCTGCCATCTCTTTAAAACAGATGCTGGCTTCTTTTGATGCTTCCTGCTGAATTTTGAGTGTTTGAGGGAAAGTCTTTTCCTGTGCAAGCTCCCGATGCATGGCAGGGATCTGCTCCTCGGCCCTGGCTTTGGGCTGGTGCTCGGCTCACAACTGGCTTGGAGATCCTTTCCTTCCTCTTCCTAAAGGGGAAAACTGGAGCTTGGTGGGGTGGGAATTCTGTCCRTTCTGTATCCGCATCTCTCCCCTCYRGTGTTTCCTGCAGAAGGAACCTGGTGACCCTGGGGCTTTGGGGTTTAGGGCCAGAGTTAGAGGGGGTGAGATGGGGGAGAAACTGCCCCAAGGAGGGGATGTGCAGTGCAAGCAGGGGGCAGGCTGAGCAGCTTTGCTCTGGGTTAGTAGGAAAAGCAGGATTTGTTAGGCAAACAGGTGCATTAAATGGGGAGGGTCTGGTCTCCCTTGGCAGAGGATCTGTGCTCCCCTCGGGAACTGCCTCACTCTGTTCTGCTCTGTTTTGGTCTGCGGGTGATCCCTCTCCCATCCCTCTCCCTTCAATACTTGCAGGTTTATTACTACCACAATTATCATTCTTTATTCCTCCTAAATACAGGAGGCTTATTCCTGTCCTGCCTTAAATAGTGGGTTTGATTGTTTCTTGTGTGGCAGGAAGAGATGGGAACAAACCAGGCTGAGCCCTCCTTTGTCTCCTTCCCAGGAAGGTTTTGGGATCCTCAGTTTCAGTCCCACGCTGTTCACAAGGGCCCTGCAGGGCTGGAGCCGTGGGATGGAGGGATGGGGAGGATCAGCTGATGTCAGGGCAAGGTTTGGGAGGGATGCTGCACAAAACATCTTCACCAGGGTTGTTTGGGGTGGATGTTTAAATAGGCACTGTCTGCCTGCTGAGCTCCTCCTGGAGCTTTGGGAAGGGCTGAGAGAGCAAAATCCCAGCAGCAGCCCTGGGTCAGCGCTGCCACTGGTGAAATAAATAATGCAGTTCTTGCACTGCTTGCTCACAATTGACCATGGCTGCTGCCTGTAATGGGATCTGCCCCTCGGGGGTGTTTTAAAGGTTACTTAATTAGGTGTAATTGCAGCAGAATAGAAACCTGCTTTGAGGTTCTGAGTGCTTTGTGGAGTGCCAGCTCCTTCAGCAAATTACGGAGTCAGATCCCATAAACACGGCTGGAACCAGAGAGATCCTGAATTATCCTGGGCCCGGCTGTTTATGGGGTTGAAGGCCCAGAAGTGAGCACTGGGAGGGTKTTGCTGGCTTTGGGAACGGCACAGCTGTGGTTCCCGTCCCAGCAGGAAGCTGTGCTCACACTGTTGGGCTGGTGGTGCTCTCTCAGCAGCCAGCACGGGGATGGATGTGCTTCCAGCCCAGACAAATGCTGCATTAGCAGGGATCAGCCCATGGGATCTAAAGGGAGCTGGGTGGGCTTGGCTGTGTCTTTGGCATGACCCTTCTGGTTTGGCTGCAGGAGCTCCAGCAGTTCCAGCACCTTTCCCAAAGGTGGAAAAAGGAGATTCTGACTTCTGTCATCAGCTTTTCAAATATTGTATGYTTTTATTTGAAAGGATGGGTTTGGCTTTGAGAGGCCAGGTGGGTTTTAGGGATAAATGAGTGCTTTGGCTCCTTCCCTGGTGTCAGGCATGGGGGGTGGAGGTGCTGCATCCCCCTTGGTGTAACCATGAGGGGTTTCATACTGCCTGTCCTCCCTCCAATGAATTCCTGTGGGCCGCTCCGGGCCACACACCTGGCTGAACAGAGGAGAGCAGCTGGGCTGAGCCTTCCCTGCTCTTTTTGTGCTCAAAATCCCTCAATTTGGCAGTTCTGCCAGTGTGGTTCTCAGTTTCCTCTCTGCTTGAGTTCAGAGATTGTCTAACACTTACAGCACTGTTCCCCTCAAAGGTATGAGATGTTCAGAGCAGATCTGGGCTTCTGGCAGTCAGGGGAGAGTAATCAGAGTTACATGAGAGCTACTTGGATTTTCCTGTCCTGTCTCAGCCATGCGGGACAACTTGAATTGTCTGTATTCCTTCCTTCCTTCCTTCCTTCCTTCCTTCCTTCCTTCCTTCCTTCCTTCCTTCCTTCCTTCCTTCCTTCCTTCCTTCCTTCCTTCC
>NW_026624757.1:0-11654 GCF_030028575.1 Malurus melanocephalus | reverse complement strand
CATGTGAGGCTGCAGGTGCAGGAGTTCCTGCTAGGAGCTGCAGCCCATTTGCTCAGATATTTGGGGATTTTTCTCAGGAATGTGTCAATATTCATCCCTCCTCTTTGCTCCTTTGGATTTGCTTCCAGAGTCTGTGGATTAAAGCAGCACTGAGAGTTTTTATTCTCTGGGAAGCACCATCCCTGTGAGACACCACATGATGTGATGATTTGAGCTCTTCTTGGGGGGTGCCTGGCTGCTGTGGCCACTGGAAATCTCCCATCTTCCTTCAGCCCTCCAAAGAATGTCTTTTTGGAAGCTGGTCCAGCCCTGATCTCTGCCAGAATACAAGGGAAAGCTGCTGGCAGGCTCAGGGGTTRCAGGGGGTGTTGGCTGCCCAGCACAGCCCTGAATTCCTTCAGGGATCATGCCTAAAACAAGCACAGTGCAGATTTTGTCCTGCTGAATTCATCTGCTGTGTGCTAGAGCATCCACAGGGATAAAGAGGAGAGGCCTAGRGCTTCCTTTTCCTTTTCCTCCAACCTGCTGAGCAGGGAATTCACAGTGGGGGAATCCTTCACCTCCCTGGGGAACTTCCACCGCAGGGCTGCCAAGCCTTTGTGTGTGAATGGCAATTTGGAGTTGTCACTGCTGAGCTGATTTCTCTGCAGGAAAGTGAGGAAGCTCCTCCTGTGCTGTGAGGAGCCTCCCTGGCATCAGTGGGGCACCCTCCTGGGCAGGGGCTGTGTTGGGTTTGGAAGGTGGGAGGCCCTCGAGTGTGCAGAGATCTGGGGTGCAGGAGGTGCGGGGATGCTGCAAGGATTCTGCTTGTGTTGTTGAGGTTCCAGGTGATCCCCCCCACTCCTCCCCATCTGCTCCTTGTTTTCCAGGAGAAATCCCCTGCTCTGTGCCTTGCCCCTGGCACTGGGGTGCCCAGAGCCCGCTGGCACATCCCAGCCCCAGCTGTGCTCAGCTCCAGCCAGCCTGGCTGCCTTCAAGCSCTTAAACCTCTCACTTTCCACCAGGATTTAAATCAGCCACTTAAACTRCATCATCCTCTTTCACTCCTTAATGCTCTGGGTTCCAGCTGCTCAGGCTCCGAGGAGGGTTTGGAACCAGCCACAAACACACACAGGAAGCAAAACCTTTATTTGATGTGTTTTTTTGCTGGCCAAAAGCAGGGCTGGAGCTTCTGTCTCGTGATTGAGCTTGGTGGTGTGTCAGTGGGAGTGGAGTGGGAGCTGCTGCTGCCCCAGGTTTCAGCTCAACCCTCAAATCTGTGATGTGAGAACTGCTTCCATTTTCTGGATGAATTAAAAGCAGTTTGAGCCACAGTGATGGTGATTTTCCCAGCTGCTCTGATGAGGTTCTGGATTCAGCCTGCTCATCAAAATGAAGAAATGGAGAAAACTATCCCAGGGTGCTCCAAGCCCCAATGTCCAGCCTGGCCTTGGGCACTGCCAGGGATCCAGGGGCAGCCACAGCTTCTCTGGGCACCCTCTGGGCACGCCAGGGCCTCCCCACCCTCCCAGAGAACAATTCCTTCCCAATATCCCATCCATCCCTGCCCTCTGGCAGTGTAAAGCCATTCCCTGTGTCCTGTCCCTCCGTCCCTTGTCTCCAGTCCCTCTCCAGCTCTCCTGGAGCCTTCTCCTCTCCAGGTGAGCACCCCCAGCTCTCCCAGCCTGGCTCCGGAGCAGGGGGGCTCCAGCTCCATCACTGAGCATTGTTGGGTGAGAAAAGGAGTCCAGGGGTTGTGGGGACAGGGTGGGCACACAAATATTTGTGTTTTCTRTGTAGTGGGTGCTTCTGCTTGTCAGCAGCCACTCCCACTCTGAGCTCTCAGCTGTTCACAGCAGTTTTAAGGCACGTTTGGATCATCACTGGCACTGCCAGGGCCTCCAGCCTCTTCACTATGTGGCTCCTGCTGTTTGCATCCATAATGTCCAGGCTGGAAAGTTTGCAGGACCTTTCTCCCTCGTTTCCCYCTGCCCACAGCCCAATCTAAAAGCATAAGTGGCTGTTTTGCATAAAGCAAGCACTTCCCTGGCTGCCCTGTCTCTCCTGCCCGAGCACTGGGGTGGGTGAGGTGCCTTACTGGGATTGGCACRAGGGTGTGAAGCCCTCTGAGAAGCTGAAAAGGACAGAAACTGTAATTTAGAGTATGTCAGGCCAGTCCCTTCCGGGCTTATCGAGACTGATGACATGGCACTTGCCTTTCTGTTATCTCTGTACACAGATAACAAATTAAGTGACAGCTTTTGAGCTCCCTGCAGATGCAGATGCGTTCACTGGAACCGACACATTCCTACGAGTTATTTTCATTTGTCAAAAATCCCTTTGTTTGACATACAAGAAACCTGAGTCACCCAAGGTGSTGAGTGCCATGTGAGTTCAGGAGGTCTGTCTGCTGAAAAAACTGCTCCAGAAAACTGGAGAAGGTKCTTGTGTCATCTTCTGCCATTCCCAGGATCTCGGGTTAGCTYGGAAAAGAGTTCTGGGGTCATCGAGTCCAACCTGGGACCCATCCCCACCTTGTCACCAGCCCAGAGCATTGAGTGGCACCTCCCASTGAGGGACATCCCCASGGATGGGGACTCCAGCACCTTCCTGGGCAGCCCCTTGCAGTGCCTGACCACYCTTTCTKGGAAAAAATCCTTCCTGATGTCCCACTGGAGTCAGCTGGCAGGTGGGCAGGGCTGTGCCGTGGGGGTTTGGGTTTCCTCTCGTGGCAGCCCCACAGAGGCACAGCCTGGAGTTCAGGGACAGGACCCAGGGAACARCTSGAGCWGGRCCWGGGCAGGGYCAGGCTGGAGATCAGGGAAAGGTTCTTCTGTCCCCAGAGGGTGCTGGCACTGCCCAGGCTCCCCAGGGAATGGTCCCGGCCCCGAGGCTGCCACAGCTCCAGGAGCGTTTGGACAGCGCTTCCAGGGATGCACAGGGTGGGATTGTTGGGGGGTCTGTGCAGGGCCAGGGGTTGAACTGGGTGATCCTTGTGGGTCCCTTCCCACTCAGGACATTCTGTGATTCTGTGGATTTACGGTCTCAGCCCCATGGGTTCCTCCATCCCAGTGCAATTTTTGCTGCTCTTGTAGGGCTGTGGGATGCCCAAAGCCCATGGACACGTTGGTGAACAGCTCTGAGTGTGCTGCAGTGTGATTCTGCTGTAAAACACATTGCTGGCTTTCARAAAACCAAGAACAACTCCAGTCATCCCCCCATGCTGCTGCAGAGTGAGCGGAGCAGTGCTGAGCTCCACGCCTGGGCTGGGGATTATTGAATCTCCTTTCAGCTGTCAGGACTCCTTCCCTGCGAGGAGAGGTTTGGTGATTCACCAGCTCCTTCCCCACCGACAAACCTAAACCCCAAAGGGTTCCTTTGTGCACATGAGAGCTGCCAAATGCAGCCCTGGAGATGCCCTCCTGTGCATCAGGAGGAGGAGGAGGAGGAGGATGTGTGTGGCAGGGTGAGGGCTGCGCTTTGGGCAGCTCTGGGCTATGGAGCTCATTGTGCAATTCCTCTCTCACCTCGCCAGCTTCCTCCTGGGATTGCTCCYCAGCTGAAGGATGGGGCTCAAAAATAGACAAAAATGCCTCAAAAGCTCTTAAATGAGGGRTAAATGTCTGGTTGAGTTTGAGGAGCATCTGSTRTAAASGGTTTTCTGCTCATGGCAGCCTGAAAACAAAAAACCAAATGTGCCTTTTTGGGATATTTTGGACCCAGTGGYTTGCCCTTTGCCTGTTCTTTTTGAAGATCCCAGATCACCCTCAGCAGGTCTGAGTGCCCCTTGTTCCAGGTGTGTTCCTGCTCCACAAGCCCCATCCCAATCCTYCCCCTCAGGCATTGTCTAATTGGGAAAACGTTTCAGTTCTGTGGCCTCAATTTGTAACGTGGACAAGTTCATTATCACTGAATCCCTTAATTGGGCCCTCCTAGCGGGCAGCCTATTCCTGAGTTTCCCAATTAAGCCAGGACCTCTTTAAAACCCATAAAAATAAACAAATCCCTGGCAGAGCAGGCCCACATTACCAGAGTCACCACTCAAAATGATGCTTCAGGGCTGAGCATCACCCAGGCACTAATTAACCCTTTTGTGCTGATTGTTTGTGTTCCCTTCAAGGAGAACAGCAMCAATTTGGGGTCAGTTTAAGGGACTCATAGTCATGAGCTCAAATCTTTCTTATAAAGAGGAAAAAGTTGGTTATGAGGTGTYGGAAGGTGGAAGATGCTGTCTCCTGCAAGGATTCCATGGGTAACTCTGCTTTTTTTGGTTGCAGGTCAAGGACCTAACAAAATACCTGGATCCCAGTGGCTTGGGAGTCATCAGCTTCGAAGATTTCCATCGGGGGATCAGAGCCATCAAAAATGGAGGTGGGTGAGCTTCCCACTGTGCTGAGACTGAGGATGGGAACAGTTTAACACCTCAGCTGAGCTGAGGAGCTGCTTGGGGAAAACCATCTGGGTTTGGTTTTCTGGGAGTTACTGCTCTGTGTTGGGTGGRRRAAATGGGGAAAGGTTGAGGGCATTTATTGAGAGTTGGAAAAKGTGGTTCAACAGTAGCAGTGGTGCTTCCATGTTTTGTTGTTTATCAGGGAATTCCCTTCCTTAAAAAAGAATTTGATGGGAAATCCCTTCCGGTTTAGTGTTTGCTCTCACCCTGCTCTCACCTGTGTTTTGRTGTGTTTGGTGTCTGCTTTCAGCTGTGTTTTTTGTGATTTTTGGGGGGTTGTTACTCTGATGGAGGTGTTTGTGCTGCTGGCTGTGACATTTCCACACACTGGGCACTGAGTGTGGAATATGGAACTGGTTGGGCTGGAAGGGACATTAATCTTGTTCCACACCCTCCCAGGGGCAGGCACACCTTCCCCTAGAAGAGAAATTTATTGATGAATTTACTAATAATGACTCCAACTATTTGGAGGATCAAGGTGTTCTGATGGTTTTTATCTGGGATCACATGAAACCAGGTTCTCAACTGCCTGCCTGGAGTCAGGATGATCTTCAAACTGACCAGTGCCAATCCCCACATGGCTCCCAGGGGCTTCTTGCCAGTGAAATGTCGGTGAAATGGGAAATGTTTTTCTGGCTGGTGGGCATTTGGACTCCTTTGCTGCAGGAAAGGTGTTGTTCTTCCAGTCTGGGATCCTTCTCAGAGAGTCATTTTGGGCCAGGAGTGTTGTTCTGGGCRGGGTGTGAGGTATCTGGGAAGCTCCCTGCTGAGCAGTTGGAGTTCTGGGTGTGCAAATGGGAATTGCCAGTCTTGCATGAGAGACAGCTCTGCTCAGAGATGCTTCTCTGGGATTTCAGCCCTGCTCACTGTGCCCCTGCTGCCAGCCCTGCACAAGGAGTGTGCTGCARGGATGGGAAAGAACCAGAATTCCCATACAAACTGTGCTGTTCCASGAGTAAAACTCCCAAAGCCAGGTTTTCTCCTGTTTTTCTGTCAGTTGTCCATCTCTCCTCCTCCTCCCCAGTTCTACCCCCACTTTGTTGATGGATTTACTGGGAGGGTGGGGAGGCCCTGGCACAGGGTGCCCAGAGAAGCTGTGGCTGCCCCTGGATCCCTGGCAGTGTCCAAGGCCAGGCTGGACAGGGCTTGGAGCAGCCTGGGACAGTGGAAGGTGTCGGGGTTGGAAGGGGATGAGCTTTGAGCTCCCTTCCCTCCCAAACCATTCCAGAATTTTCTGTGCTGGGACTGTAGTGTTTTATCTCCCAAGTTTCCTGGTGTAGCCTGGCCTTTCCCAGCTCTCAGGAAGCAGCAGGAGCTGCAGCACACAATTAATTTGTAATAAATTGCCATTGGAGCCGAGCGTTTGTGAAAACCCTGGCTCGTGTTTCCCCTCAATAATTCATCGCTTTGGTATTGTGTTCTATTCACTGAATGGGAAGAGCAGACCATGCAAAGCTTTTAGGGTCTCAATTTATTAAATTTGAAGGAGACTGATGTGTGTTTATTGCAGTGTTGGGAAAGGCTGAGCTCTCCAACAGCCCATGGCATTAAATGGAAATAAAGGAAGCCCAGGGCAGGGCACGGAGGAGGCTCTGTGAGTCCAACAGCCGAGCACTGCCCACAGTGAGGTGTTCTGAAGGATTTGCTGCTGCTCTTGAACCAGTCAATACTGATCATCCCTTTGTAACCAAAGCAGAGGTCAGGCTGCTGCTGGGTGTCTGTCTTAACGAGGTTTGGTAATTAGCTGGGGCTGTTTTTAGCCAGGGAGTGCCCTGCTGGATTTCTTGGTGCTCTGTGGTTCTTAGGTCAGTCAGGGAAGTGAGAGTTGCTGCCAGCTCTGAGCATGTGGTGTCTGTTAATTCTGGGGAGGGTTTATTCCTGAGGATGTGCCAGTCTCCTCTCCCTCTCTCCTCTCTGGACAATTCCTTCAGGACAGCAGGGATTTCACTCAAGCCCGACAAACTGAAGGTGCAGTTACAGATCCAGCCAAATTTGCGTTGTCAGCTGCACTTCCCACAGCTGCTTTTATGTCCACTTGGCCTTTACATCCAGGGAGGATGCTGGGCTCCTGGTCCTGTCCCCGTGCTCCTGGTCTTGTCCCTGAGCTCCTCAGTCCTGTCCCTGTGCCAGCAGCCTGAGCCATGTCCTCCCTGCCTGAGGAACAGACTGGTGCAGGACTCCTGGTGCCTGCTGGGCCTCCTCCCACTGCCATGGACCAGCTGTGGGCTCTGTGCTGCTGGGATCTCTGTCTGGCCAGGTAATGCTGATTGTGAGGGAGGCAGACGGATTGGAGGCTTTTAGGAGAGTTTTTAGCTAGTTGTGGCTGCCTTATCTTCTACCCTCCCCAGAGTGCAGGCTGGTTGGGAAAGCGTGGTTCTCATGGATGTATTTGTGCCTGGAATTGGGATGGCCAGGGAGTGTTCCAGAGGGTTTCCCTGCTGTGGGAAGTGGTGAGTCTGAAGCCTTGGGGTGGCTGAGCTCTGTTCTCAGGCCTGGGGACCATGCAGACAGARATGCTGCTGGGACAGGTTCAGCTCCTTGTGCTGTGCTGGGTCCCAGCCCTTGCTGCTTGTGGCTGCTGGGATTCCCTGGTCCTTCCCAGCCCCACGAGTTGGGGTTTGCCTGCTTTTAAAATTTGTGTGAAGGGTGCCTGAGTGACTGGCAAGTCTGCAAAACAGAGGGGGAAACGTGGATCCAACACTGGCAGTGTGTCGGGGGGGATATATAATGCTGGAAAGTGGAATTTTACAGCCTTGGATTGTAAAACTTGAGAAACTGATAATGGAGGGCAGGCAGTAATGAGGGAGAGTGTGATGCTTAAGAGAGGCAGASAAGGTGTTTTTTGAGGCCTGGAGATTTCAGCCAGAGGAAAACCTGGTGCATCTGGCTGCCATCACTGAGATCCAAGGGAAGAGGAACAGGGAAGGAGCCAGTGTGGCTGCTGCACTCACTGTATTTGGGAGCTCCAGCTCAGGGGGTTCTCCCCAGGGACAGACAGGCACCAGGATTGTGTGCCAGCCCCTTGGAAACACAGCCAGGGAGTGAGGATCCTGTGTGTATGGCAAAAGGCTGACCTGGGATGGGGACAGGGAGATGGGGTCTGTATTCTGAGTCTGTCGGAATCCAAGGTGCCTGGAGCAGGGAGCAGCCAGAGGGGGAATTTGGTGGTGGATACCAGGGTGAGCTGGATCAGCCACCTCTGGGTGCAGACACACGGCCAGGGCTGGATCAGCCATGGCTGGGTGCAGACACGTGGCCAGGCTGGGTGCAGACACAGCCACCCCTGGGTGCAGACACATGGCCAGGGCTGTGCTCATGGACAGATTTCTTCCCTTGCCGAGGTATTGAAAACCTTTTCAATGTCACCCACCTGATGTTTGTGCAGGGCTCTCTCAGCACTCAGCAGGACAAAGTGAGCAGCTCTGCTCTCACTGCAGCTCACGGGGATGAGGAACAGGTTGTGCCATTCAYACACATGAAACATCTGTAACATCTGTTTTCCGGGGAGCAGCCCCTTTGGGAAGGGGAGCACACAGGGGGTTTCTGTGGTGTCAGTCTGAGGGACTGCTGTGTCAGGCAGGGCAAGGTGCATTCCTGAGCTCCAGCCTCATCCCTCCCTTTGGCCTTAGCTTCAGATCCCTGAACAAAGGGGCCCCTATGCACCGAGAGCAGACAGTGCATCYACTGAGGGAGGGACGTGTCCAGGAGCTCAGGGAGGGTCTGAGGATGGAAATAATCACATTGCTTTTTTTAATTTATTTTTTKAATGCTTCTACTAAAAGCCCTTTGGATTTGGGAAGATGGAAAATCCAGCTCAAGAGCCAACACCCAAACCTGGAAGCTCTAACAGAGTTCCTGTTTGCAGGGTTGACAGGAGCGGGGCTGGGAGACCCCTGGCAGTGCCAGCTTGGGAAGAGCTGGATCAGGAATCCACTGTTCCAAAGGAAAGAGATTCCAGGGGCTGAAGAAGAGGCTTGGAGCAGGACGAGCATGTTCCRCTCCCCAGAGGCTCTTCTAAAGGGYGGCTGCAGGGAAAAGCATGGAGCTGGGAGCTGGAGAAGGCAGGGCAGGATTCTGAGCAGCAAATCCAGGGCCGGGGGGGTCAGGCCGTGGTTTTGCCTGGAGTCTGTGTGGGAGCACTGCACCATTCCTAATGGGGTCTGACAGCAGCGGGAATTCCTGCTGGGATGAGCCTTTGTGGGRCTGTGGCTCTGAGATCCTGGGATTGTCCCTGGGAGGATCTCAGGGGACATTCCCACGGTTTCAGAACCGTGTTTGCAGAGAGGTTGGGGAGCTCCTGGCAGCTGAGTGTCCGTTTGAGAATTTCCTGAGCAGAGAGCACAGCTCCAGCTGCTCTTGGAAGGAAGGATGGGAGTGCTGCGTCTGAAAGGGTTACAGCCAGGGGAGGGAACTGCACATCGGCTCCTTAAACAGATCGCAGGAACGATCCCACCTGCAGGCTGTGCTTCACATTCCCTGATCCTGCGCTTGGAGGTGCCTCTGGATCTGGCAGTGCTCAGGTGTCACCTCTGAGCCTGCCATGCCCAGGAGCCACTTGGAGCCACCACTGGACAGCACGTGGTGGCTCGGAATGGATCCGGGAGAGCCGGGCTGGCCACCCCAGTGCCCTGGATCCTGCTGGCTCCGTGGGGCATTCCGAGGTGTTGGATATCCGGGAACATAACCCCGGGTTGCTTTGTGAGGAGGCTTTTCCCCCCTTCTGTAGGATCTGCATTGCAGATGGCTTTTGCTGCGCAAAAGGAAAGCTTCCCWTGCCCAGGATAATTCCAGAAGCCACGCTCGCATTCCCTCACACTCCCATCCCATGGTTATTTCGGGGGCTGTTCGTGCATCCTCCTTGCTCTCGGTCCTGCCTGGGAGCTGGGAATGGGGGGTGTTTGCAGCAGGCCACCTGAGCACACGCCCTCAGAGGGGGTGTCCGGGCCCAACTGAATATTCCAGGCATTTGCTTTTGGAAAGGARAGCCTTGCCCAAGGCTCGGCAGATGGAAGCAGAGCCCGTGTGCATGTTTGACTAAACTCGGTGAGTATCTGGCACCGCTCTGAACACTTCCTTCGTTCCCCTCGGATCTGCCGATCCCTGGATTCGCACAGTGCTGCTGCAGCGGAGACCTTCCCGCTGCTCCTGCCTGTTCCTAACCCTGGCTACACCAGCATCCCCAGGGACACAGCTCCTTTGATGGCTGAAGGTAGGACAGATGCCTCTTTGTGTACAGCTGGCGCGCAGGGAACGGGGGCTGCCGTGAATGGGAAATCAAGATTGATTCATGAGCGAGAATAAAACCCAAATTGCTCTCATTATGTCTTCTGCATTTTTTTTTTTGCCTTTGCATCTTGCTCTGCTGTGGCAGATCCATATGGATGTGCTGTGCATGCTGCTGGTGGGGATAAGGACTTTAGGAAGATGAGTGTTAATTCTGCCCCTGAAAGGAGTGGAGATTTAAATGTCTCTTTAAAATTTATATGGATACTTAAAAAAAATATAATCCCTGTGCTGTTCTTCGGAGTTCTAAGATCTGCTCATCCCTGGGGTGCCAGGGATGTTTGTAGCACCAGGATTGTGCTTGTCAAGTCTGSGGTCCACGTGCTTGTCTGTGCCCCYTTCTGCCAGGGACAGGAGCAGCCAAGACTTYCTTGGAATGAATTCGGATTTCTTTTTTCCCTTGAAATAGTGGTGCTTAGAGGCTTGAGCTAGAGAYCACCGGGCCTGCCYRTGAGAATRTGTGAGGGGGTTAMTGGGGTTGTTTAGCCTGGAGAAAGGCAGGGTCAGGAGAGGTTTTCTGTCTCTCCACAGCTCCCTGACATGAGAGTGGAGCTGGGGGAGATCGAGCTCTGCTCCCTGAACGGGGACAGGACAAGAGCACACAGTCTTCAGCTATGCCAGGGGACCTTTGGGTTTGATATCAGGAGGGATTTGTTCCCAGAAAGGGTGATCAGATACTGGAATGGGCTGCCCGTGTGGGTGGTGGGGTCAGCGTGGTGGGAGGTGCCCAAGGAGAGCCTGGACGTGGCCCTTAGTGAGGATTGGTCACAGGTTGAACTCGATGATCTCAGAGGTCTTTCCARCCTCAGGGATTCTGGGATTCTGYTGAGTCTGTAACTCCCTGCTCACAGGGATGGGGAACTGGGAGTGTGTCGGATGGAGCTGWGCTGCTTTGGGGGTGCTGTGGTCACAAGGAGCTGGGGTCTCTGTCCACCTCTCTCCTGACAGGTGGGTGTGCCCAGGGTGCACAGACCCCTCTGTGAGGGGCTGATCTCAGGCACTGAGGGATGAGCYTGGCAGGAAGATCCTCTGCATGGAGGTGCAAACAGCAGGAGAACTGAGCAGGGGTGAGTCAGCCCAGCTGGAGGCTGTCCCAGGGGAGAGCAGGACACAGGGTACAGCCCAGGGTGGGGGCACTGGGGTGGGTGCTCCTTTCCTCCAGCCCTGTCTCCTTGGAGAAGAAAAGTTCATCTTCTGCTCCCAGGAGCCCCAAAATGCTCCTGTGTGTGCAGAACTTCCTCTCCAGGATCCAGCAAGTCCTGGCTGCAGACCTCTTCCCATGGCAGTGTGAGCAGGGAGCTGGGATGAGGAGGGGTAATTTTTGGTTCCTTTTGGGAGCAGTAACAGTTGCTGGGAGCAAAACCACAAATCACTGTTCTCGAGCTCTTTTAAGTCCCTATTTCTGCTCTAATACAGACATAGAATCATTTAGGTTGGAAAAGTCCTTTGGAATCATTGAATCCAACCATTAATGGAGTCAATTTAATAATAGTATACCAGGGAAAGGACTCTGCTGCTGATGGGGAGGGCACTTGTGGCTCACCAGAGCAATTTTTCAGCTGGCATTTCTCTTTTGATTTCCACAAACACTTGTTTGGATTGAATAGATGGATGTGGCAGCCGGGTGAAGGGTGACACGGCAGCAGAGGCTGCTCTGCTCCGGGTGCAGCAGGGCTGAGAGGGAGCTGTGCTTCCCAAAAGCAGCCTGGCAGATGACATACTGCATTGACCTACTTTCGGGAGAGGCKCACAAGTGTTGGGAAAGCTGTGTCCGTAGGCAGCTCCGGCATGAGAACAGCGAGGAGCGGCTCCACGCGCTGCTGGGAAACTGCTGCGGGGGCTGCACGGCCCTGGGGGACAGGGAATGGCAGCTTGGCACGGGAATCTCTGCCCCTTTGAGAATTCCTTCATTAGGAATCTCTGCCCCTTTGAGAATTCCTTC
>NW_026624756.1:30600-31908 GCF_030028575.1 Malurus melanocephalus | reverse complement strand
AACGAGCACCCAAAGGTGGGTAATGGGAATGGGAATATTCCAAAATTATCCCAAATTATTCCAGTGTGGGGCACGGACAGGGGTGGAATGGGCACCCCAAGGTGGGTAACAGGAGTGGGAATGGGAATTTGGGGATTTTATCCTTAATTATCCCAAATTTTCTCAAATCAAACCATTGTGGGGCACATAGAGGGGCAGAACGGGCACCCCAAGGTGGGTTTGGGGCAATGGGAACGGGATTGGGAATATTCCCAAATTATCCCAAATTATCCCAAGCAATCCAATGGAGACAGGTAGAATGGGCACCCCAAGGTGGGTAACGGGAATGGGAATTTGGGGATTTATCCCGAATTATCCCAAATATTCCCAAATCAAACCAGTGTGGGGCACGGAGACAGGCGGAATGGGCACCCCAAGGTGGATAATGGGAATGGGATTGGGATTTATCCCAAATTATTCCATTGTGGGGACAGAGGCGGAACGGGCACCCCAAGGTGGGTTTGGGATAAAGGGAATGGGAATGGGATATTTTGTCCCCCCAGTGTCCCCAAACCCCATTTTTCCCCCCAAACCCCATTTTTTCATCCCCAAACCCCATTTTTCTTGCCCCTTGCCCATTTCTTTGTCCCACACCAGGTTTTTTTTTGTTCCCCTGGTGTCCCCAAACCCCAATTTTTATCCCCAGTCCATTTTTTTTCCCCAAACCCCATTTGTTTTCCCCCAAAACCCCATTTTTTCTCCCCAAACCCCATTTTTTTCATCCCCAAACTCCATTTTTTTATCCCCAGCCCATTTTTTTTGTCTCCAGGCCCGATTTATTTTCTCCCTGGGCTGGGTTTTTTTATCCCCAAACCCCATTTTTGCCCCCCCAAACCCCATTTTCTCTCCCCAAACCCCATTTTTTTTGTCCCACACCCGTTTTTTTTGTCCCCTGGTGTCCCCAAACCCCAATTTTTTATCCCCAGACCAATTTTTTTTATCCCCAAACCCCATTTCTTCATCCCCAAACTCCATTTTTTTTGTCCCATACCAGGTCCTTTTTGTCCCCCAATGTCCCCAAACCATTTTTTTTTATCCCCAAACCATTTTTTCCTGTCCCCAAACCATTTTTCCATCCCCCAGCCCCCCTCTGCCCCCGTCTCCGACCCCCGGCGCACCTGGATCTCCTTCGTTCAGCGCCCGAGCGCCGGCGGCCGCCGCAACTGCCGGAAAAAGGACAAAAAATGGGTGAGAAAAGCAAAATTTCCTTCAAAAAATCATCATTTCTGTGTCTGGAGTCTCAATTCTGCTTTTTTGGGGTGGATTTTT
>NW_026624756.1:24741-27029 GCF_030028575.1 Malurus melanocephalus | reverse complement strand
TGTCCCCTCAGTCTCCGCTGTCCCCAGATCAGTCCCCATTGTCCCCAATGTCCCCAGAACTGTCCCCATTGTCCCCTCCCCGCCTGGTTCTGGGGTTCCACTGTCGCCTCAGGGGTTCCGTTCTGGTGGAGAAGAAAACGCGGACGGAGCTGAGCAACTTCCAGAGGGTGAGAGAGGCTGGAATTCCTGAATTCCGGAATTCCCAAATTCCTGAGGGATTCCTGAATTCCCGAATCCACAATTCCCAAATTCCAGATTTCTCGAGGGATCCCAGAATTCTTGCAGGGATCGGGGTTGGATCTGGATCTATTTTGGGACGCTGGGATTGGGACTGGATCTGGCCATGGATAAATTCTGGGATATTGGGATGGGATTGGGGTGAATTTTGGGATTTTGGGATTCTGGGATTTTGGGATTTGGGTGATTTTTGGGATTTTGGGCTGTTCCCATCCCTTCTCTCTCCCCCAGGGTCCCTTTTTGCGGGGTTCAGGGCTGGATTTGGATAAATTTGGGTGATTTGGGGGATTTTGGGATGGGATTTGGGTGAATTTTGGAATTTTGGGATGGGATTTGGGTGAATTTTGGTATTTTGGGATGGGATTTGGGTGATTTTTGGGATTTTGGGCTGTTCCCATCCCGTTTCTCTCCCCAGGGTTCCTTTTTGAGGGGTTCCGGGCTGGATTTGGGTGATTTTGGTGATTTTTGGGATTTTGGGCTGTTCCCATTCCTGTTTCTCCCCCCAGGGTTCCTTTTTGGGGGGTTTGGGTGATTTTTAGGCTGTTCCCATTCCCATTTTCCCCCCCAGGGTTCATTCCTGCGGGGTTCCGGGCTGGATTTGGGTGAATTTGTTGATTTTGGTGATTTTGGGCTGTTCCCATTCCCGTTTTCCCCCCCAGGGTTCCTTTTTGCGGGGTTCGGGGCTGGATTTGCTCTCGGGCCGGTTCACGGCGCCCGTGGGTGGCATTTACCAGTTCATGGCCAACGTCCACCTGGGTGAGTGAGAGCTGCCCACGGCATCCTAAAATCCCAAATCCCACCATTCCCGGGATTTTCCCATTTCTG
Source organism: Malurus melanocephalus (assembly GCF_030028575.1). Classification (NCBI taxonomy): domain Eukaryota; kingdom Metazoa; phylum Chordata; class Aves; order Passeriformes; family Maluridae; genus Malurus; species Malurus melanocephalus. The sequence goes on along the minus strand of NW_026624756.1, from coordinate 25,967 downwards.
TGACATCTTCCTCATTTTTCCTGTCACTTTTCCCATTTGTTCTGACATTTTTCCCATTTCTGCTCACATTTTTCCCATTTTCCTGTCATTTTCCCATTTTCCTGACTTTTCCCCATTTCTCCTGTCATTTTCCTCATTTCTGCTCATATTTTTCCCATTTTCTTCCCATTTTTCCTGTAATTTTTCCTATTTTCCTGTATTTTTCCCCATTATTTCCCCATTTCTGCTGCTGTTTTCCCATTTTCCTGTCATTTTCCCCATTTCTCCTCACATTTCCACATTTCTGCTGCCGTTTTCCCATTTTCCCATCATTTTTCCCATTTTCCTGACCTTTTCCCTGTTTTTTGCCCATTTCTGCTGCCATTTCCCCATTTTCCTGTAATTTTCCCCACTTTCCTGCCATTTTCCCCATTTTTCCTGTCATTTTCCCCATTTTTCCTGTCATTTTCCCCATTTTTCCTGTCATTTTCCCCATTTTTCCTGTCATTTTTCCCATTTTTCCCCATTTTTCCCGTCATTTTCCTCTGTTTTTCCCCATTTTTCCCCATTTTTCCCAGATCCCAGTGAGCTGAAGAACAGATCCGCTCTGCGTTCCCGGGGCACTGTTCGGGTTCTGATCTGCATCGATTCCCTCTGCCAGCGCCACACGTGAGCAGCAATTCCCACATTTCMYAAAAWTCCAAMCCCTATTYCCYGAAATTTCAATATTTCATAAAATTCCAACCCATTTTTCCCAAAATTCCAACCAGTATTTCCTGATATTTCAATATTTCSCAWKATTTCAACCCRYATTTCCCAAAATTCCAACCCGTTTTTCCGGATATTTCAATATTTCCCAAAATTCCAACCCATTTTCCCAAAATTCCAATATTTCCCAAAATTCCAACCCATATTTTCATCAAATTTTCCATATTTCCCAAAATTCCAGCCCATATTTCCCAAAATTTCCACCCGTATTTCCCAAAATTTCAACCTCTATTTGCATCCAAATTCCCACATTTCCCAAAATTCCAACCCATTTTTCCTCAGATTTCCCAATATTTCCCAAAATCTCAACCCAGATTTCCCAAAACTTCCTAAAATTCCAGCCAGTGTTTCCCAATATTTCAATTTTTCCCAAAATTCCAACCCATTTTTCCCAAAATGTCAACYCGTATTTCATTTTATTTTGATAATTCCCAATATTTCAATATTTCCCAAAATTTCCACCCCACATTTCCCAAAAT
>NW_026624756.1:22675-23787 GCF_030028575.1 Malurus melanocephalus | reverse complement strand
TGGGGGAGATTTGGGAAAAATTTGGGAATAAATTTGGGAAGAAAATTTTGGGAATAAATTTGGGAATAAAATTGGGAATAAAATTGGGACAAATTTAAGGATAAATTTGGGAATAAAGATGGGAAAAATTTGGGGAAAAAATCGGGAAAACTTGGGGAAAAATTTGGGAAAAATCTGGGGGAAATTTGGGAAAAATTGGGGAAAAACTGGGAAAAATTTGGGATTTTCCTTGGAAAAAATGGGGTAAATGTGGATAAAAAAACAATGTGAAAATTGATAAAATATTAGAAATAAATGGATTTATTTGGGATTTTTCCCGAGTTTTTATAAATATTCACATTTTCCTTTATTATTTACATTCTCAACAGACGCTGAGAGGCCTCAAATGGCAAAGAAAGGGTTAAAGAATTCCAATTTCTGGAAAAAAAAAAWTTTAAATTAAAGCGAATTTTCCTTCTTTTGATAATTAATTAAAACAATTAAAAATCGTTTAAAATAAAAAAAAAATTAAATTGATGCCTTTGGTGGGAATTCTTAATTTGGCTAAAAAGCAAAAATAATGAAAATTTGGGGGTTTTAAATTTAAATTTTTAATTTTTTTTTTTTGCCATTTGACCCTTCCAGGCCCTGAAAAAAAGTGCAGAGTGCGACAGACACCAAACCCGAGCACAAAAAAAAAGAAATTTTTAAATAAAATTTACATTTTAAAAATAAAAATTGGATCTTTTCACCCAGAAATTTGACATTTATAAATAAAATTTGCCACTTTAACCAAAAAATTGACATTTAGAAATGAAATTTGACATTTGAACAATAAAATTTGACATTTTAACCAAGAAATTTGACCTTTTCACCCAGAAATTTGACATTTATAAATAAAATTTGCCATTTGAAGCAAGACAATTGACATTTGAACCAAGAAATTCAACATTTAAAAATAAAATTCAACATTTGAACCAGGAAATTTGACATTTCAAAATAAAATTTTGACATTTGAACCATGAAACCTGAGGGTTTCAACCTGAGGGGTTGAAATTTCCCAACGGAATTCTCCTCAGGAATCCGAATCCGTGTTTTACAGCTTTCCAGGGTTAATTAACCCCTCATTAACG
>NW_026624756.1:18181-19490 GCF_030028575.1 Malurus melanocephalus | reverse complement strand
ACCCCCCAATCGTACACGTAGGAAAGGCGCAGTTTCACCTCCTCCTTGCAGAGTTTCCCCTCTTTCACCAAAGTCTGGTGTTTTTCCAGCATTAATGGGATTCTCCTCACAGAGAAAACCCAAAATCCTGAGGAAAAGACCCCAAATCCACCGTCAGGAACGTGTAAAACCCTCACAGGGTTAATTAACCTCTCATTAATGGGATTCTCCTTACGGAAAGTACCAAAGTCCTGAGGAAAAGTCTCCAAAATGCACCATCAGGAACGTGTTTTACAGCTTTCCAGAGTTAATTAACCCCTCATTAACGCGATTCTCCTCACAGAAAGGACCCAAAATCCTGAGGAAAAGACCCAAAATCCACCATCAGGAACGTGTGAAAGCTTCACAGGGTTAATTAACCCCTCATTAACCGAATTCTCCTCACAAATCCGTGTTTTACAGCTTTCCAGGGGTAATTAACCCCTCATTAAGGGGACTCTCCTCACAGAAAAGATCCAAAATCCTGAGGAAAAGACCCCAAATCTACCACCAGGAACGTGTAAAAGCCTTCTAGCGCTAATTAACCCCTCATTAACGGGATTCTCCTCAGGGAAAGGACCCAAAATCCACCATCAGGAACATGTGAAAGCTTCGCAGGATTGATTAACCCCTCATTAATGGGATTGTCCTCACGAATCCGTGTTTTACAGCTTTCCAGGGTTAATTAACCCCTCATTAACGGGATTCTCCTCACGGAGAAGACCCAAAATCCTGAGGAAAAGACTCCAAAATTACCATCAGGAACTTGTAAGAGCTTCGTGGGGTAATTAACCCCTCATTAACAGGATTCTCCTCAGGGAAAGGACCCCAAATCCACCATCAAGGCCCAAAATCCACCATCAGAAACGTGTGAAAGCTTTCCAGGGTTAATTAACCTCTCATTAACGGAATTCTCCTCACAGAGAAGACCCCAAATCCACCATCAGGAACGTGTAAAACCTTCCCGGGGTTAATTAACCCCTCATAAATGGTATTCTCCTCACAGAAAGGACCCAAAATCCACCATCAGGAATGTGTCAATACTTTCCAGAGTTAATTAACCCCTCATTAATGGGATTCTCCTCAGGAAAAGGACCCCAAATCCACCTTCAGGAACGTGTGAGAGCTTTGCAGGGTTAATTAAGCCCTCATTAACGGGATTCTCACAGAAAAGCCCCAAAATTTCCCCTCAGGGGATGCCATCCTTCCTCTGGCAGCACTGCGAGGGCGGCACCCCCCAATCGTACACGTAGGAAAGGCGCAGTTTCACCTCCTCCTTGCAGAGTTTCCC
>NW_026624756.1:14797-16276 GCF_030028575.1 Malurus melanocephalus | reverse complement strand
CACCGGGCACCGGGCACCGGGCGGGGCCCCATTGTTGGCGGAGAGCCGCGCTGGGCGGTGGCGGCGGCTGAGGGATCGCCCGCGTTCCTCACGGAAAAGCTGCCGGAGCTGCCGCCGGTGGGCTCGGGGAGGGTTTGGCTTTAGGGTAAAAAATCGCTCCTTGTTCCTTGTCCTTTCCGGGGCCGCCCGGTTCCTGCTGCGATAGGAGAGGAATCCTCTCCTCCTCACCCTCCGGTGAAACTTTAATTGTTTCATTTCCCAGTAAACGATCCCGGTTTAATCGGATTTTTTTGCCAATCTGAGTTCGCTGGGGTTGTGGCTATTTGCTTGTTGTGATTTTGGTGTATTTTTCCCGGCTAAACCWCCACCAAATACATCCCCCGATAACGCTGATTTTTGGGGCACGGTTTTGGGGTAAAACCCCCCAAAATTGGCCATGGAAACATTGGGATTGTCCGGCGTGGAGAGGAGGAATTTTGGGGTGACCTTTGGGGTGAAAGAGCCCAAAAACGGCGGAGAGGGAACATCGGCGAGGGATGGAGGGACAGGAATGGATTCACTGCGAGGAGCGGCTTTGGGGTGGATTTTGGGATTTGGGATTTGGGATTTGGGATGGAATCCCTCCCTGGGACGGTGCTGAGGCCCTGGCGGGGGTTATCCCATGGATGGATGGACAGTGGGGATGGATGGATGGATGGACAGACGGACAGTGCCCACCACAGCAGGGATAGCACCAAACACCCCTAAAACCCCTCCCAACCCCAACCACCCCATTACTGCACCCCCATAACACCTTTCCCTTTGGGATCTCCCCTTCCCTTTTGGGATCTCCCATTCCCTTTGGGATCTGCCATTCCCTTTGGGATCTGCCATTCCCTTTGGGATCTCCCATTCCCTTGTGGGATCTCCCATTCCCTTTGGGATCTCCTGTTGGAATCTCCCATTCCCTTTGGGATTTCCTGTTGGGATCTCCCATTCCCTTTGGGATCTCCCATTCCCTTTGGGATCTCCCATTCCCTTGTGGGATCTCCCATTCCCTTTGGGATCTCCTGTTGGAATCTCCCATTCCCTTTGGGATCTCCTGTTGGGATCTCCCATTCCCTTTGGGATCTCCCATTCCCTTTGGAATCTCCCATTCCCTTTTGGGATCTCCCATTCCCTTTGGAATCTCCCATTCCCTTTTGGGATCTCCCATTCCTTTTGGGATCTCCCTTTCCCTTTGGGATCTCCCATTCCCTTTGGGATCTCCCATTCCCTTTGGGATCTCCCATTCCCTTTTGGGATCTCCTGTTGGGATCTCCCATTCCCTTTGGGATCTCCCATTCCCTTTGGAATCTCCCATTCCTTTTGGGATCTCCCTTTCCCTTTGGGGCGGGTTTAGGGCACAGCTCGGTTCGGGGCGGGTTTAGGGCTGGTTTAGGGCACAGCCCGGCTTGGGGCGGGTTTAGGGCTGGTTTGAAGCTCAGCCCGGCTCGGGGC
>NW_026624756.1:10171-12797 GCF_030028575.1 Malurus melanocephalus | reverse complement strand
AAAATAATAATGATAATAGTAATAATAATAATAATAGTAAGAAAATAATAATAAATACAATTATTTTCTGGTTTTAGCAGCTTTAAAGAGGCTGCCTCATCTCATCATCCCTTTCCAGGGGATCAATAAACCCCAGCAGCTCCAAACCCATCAAATATTTTGATTTTTCCTCTCCTGATGAAAATTAAAATGATTTCATTTCCCTGCGGGGTCGATGCAGCCCCTGAGCGATCCCTGCTCTGTTTGGATGGAAACCAAACCCTGAAAAGGGAATTTTAAACCCCAATTTCACCTCCCTTTCCCTCATTTCATTCATTTCTATATTTAATTTAATGAATAATTAATTAATTTAATTCTATTTGGCAATAAATAACATTTCCTGATCGATGTTCCCCGCCCTCCCCAGGCATTGACAGATCCATGGAAAGTTTATTTGGAATTATTTTGATCGTTTCCCCTCAGGGAATTATTGGATTTTTTTTTAGCTCATTCCTAAAAATAAATCATGGAAAATCGATGGGAAATAAAACCAACTCTGAGTGTTTGAAACAAACCCGGCCCGAGAAAAATAAAACTGAATTTTATTTTAAATAATTTAATTTTCAATTGAATTTTATTTTAAATAACAATTTAACTTTAAATTGAATTTTAAATTGAGTTCAAAATAATTACTCAATTTCATTTTAATTAATCTAGTTTTCAATTCTATTTCAATGATAATTTAATTTGAATTAATTTTGTTTTAAATTCTATTTAAACAGTGGATAACGATGGATAATTGGGGTTATCCCAATTAATTCATGAATGGATAATTTGGGTTTTTTTCCCATTTTTCCAGGTTTTTCCTGGGAATGGAGGTGCCTCTGGTGCTGCTCCTGACCCGGCTTGTGGCCGGAGTGGCCGGAAAATCCCCGGAAAACTCGGTGGGTGCGGCGGGAATTCCAAAAATTCCAAACAAAATTGGGATTTCCTGATCTGAATTCCAAAAATTTGGGATTTCCTGCTCCGAAACTTCCCCAAAATTTGGGATTTGCCTCTCCAAAATCCGAATTCCCATAAATTTGGGATTTGCCGCTCCAAATTCTCTCAGAATTCCCATTTTTCTGTTTTCCCGGCAGCTCTCCGATCCCGAATGTTGTGTGGAAATGTTGGATTCCAACAGCTCCTGCCCCGTCTCCCACCACTGCAGCCCAGGTAGGGAAATCTGGGATAAAATCCGGGAATTTTGGGAAAATTTGGGTTGGAAAAAAACCCAAATTTGGGATAAAATCTGGGAATTTTGGGAAAATTCGGGATGGGAAAAACCCAAATTTGGGATAAAATCCGGGAATTTTGGGAAAATTTGGGATGGGAAAAACCCAAATTTGGGTTGGAAAAAACCCAAATTTGGAATAAAATCCAGGAATTTTGGGAAAATTTGGGTTGGAAAAAAAACCAAAACTTTTTTATCCCTTTTCCCATTTTTTGGGGGTATTTTCACCCTTTTCCCCCATTTTTTGGTGTATTTTCACCCCTTTTCCCATTTTTTGGGTTATTTTCACCCTTTTTCCCCTGGTTTTTTTTTGGTGTTTTCATCCCTTTTTCACTATTTTTATCCCTTTTCCCATTTTTTGGGTTATTGGCACCCTTTTTTTCCCATTTTTTGGGTTATTTTCAACCTTTTTTCCCATTTTTGGGATATTTTCACCCTTTTTTCCCATTTTTCCAGGCTGTTACCGGCGCTGGAACGAGGACGGGAGCAGCAGCTGCGTCCGCTGCGGGAACGGGAACAGGAACTGCAGCTCCAGTGGGTTTGGGAACAAAATCTGCCCCAAAAAACCCCAAAAATCCCCAAAATTGTAAAAATATCCACATTTTTAGTGTATTACTGGAACCGAAAAACTGCCCCAAAAACTGCCCCAAAAAACCTCAAAAAAAATCCCAAAATTGTAAAAAAATTCCACATTTTCGTCGTAATACTGGAATCAAAAAGTACCCCAAAATCTGCCCCAAAAAACCCCAAAATTGTAAAAAAATTCCACATTTTCATCGTAATCCTGAAACCAAAAACTGCCCCAAAATCTGCCCCAAAAAATCCCTGAAAATGGTAAAACAATGCACATTCTTAGTGTAATACTTGAATCAAAAACAGCCCCAAAAACTGCCCCAAAAAACCCCAAAAATTGTAAAAATATCCACATTTTTAGTGTAATCCTAGAATTGAATATTGCTCCAAAAACTGCCCAAAATTCTAACAAAATGCACATTTTTATGGTAATCCTGGAACCAAAAACTGCCCCAAAAAATAGCCCTAAAAATTATTAAAAAATGCGGATTTTGATTGGGATTTTGATATCGAAATCTACCCAAAATGATTAAAATTTGCAGATTTATTTGGGATTTTGCTCGGGGCCGGATTTGGGGTGAATTTGGGCTGAAATTTGGGGTTTTGCTGTTTTGGTCAGGGCCGGATTTGGGGTTAAAATTTGGGGTTTTGGTGTTTTGCTCACAGCCCAGAGCGAAGGGGGGAATTCCCCGATGAACGCGAGCACCGAGCGCCCGACCCCGAGGGGACCCCGTGAGTGGGGAAATTTGGGAATTTTTGGGGATTTTGGGAAAATTCGGGGGATTTGGGGAAAATTTGGGA
>NW_026624756.1:6137-9717 GCF_030028575.1 Malurus melanocephalus | reverse complement strand
TCCCATTTTTCCCCCATTCCCATTAATTTTTTTCCCATTTTTCCCATTTTTTTCCCATTTTTTCCCCCAGGATCCCCCGAGGTGGCTGTCTCTCTCATTTTGGGCTCATTTTCCATCAGTTTGGTGCTGATTTTGGCCGTCGCCTCCTTTTTCTACCTCAAACGCTCCAAGCGGCTCCCGCGGCTCTTCTACCGCCAAAACAAAGGTCAAAAACGGGAAATTTGGGGAAAATTGTGATTTTTAATTAATTTTATTCCATTAATTAATTTAAAATTTCAAATTTCACAGCAGGATTTGAAATTTTCCATTTTTTAATTGATTTTATTCCATTAATTGATATAAAAATTTGAATTTTCTTGGATATTTCACAGCAGGATTTGAAATTTGCCATTTCTTAATTAATTTTATTCCGTTAATTGTTTTAGATTTGAATTTTTTTCTTGGAAATCTCCTCATGCCGGGGGTTTGAATTGAAATTAATGAAAATTAATGAAAATTATTTAAAATTAATTAAAATTAATTAGAATTATTTTTTTTTTCTCTTTCAGCATCCGTCCTCCAGCCCAGTGAAACGGTGAGTGAATTCTGCTTTTATAAAACATTAAATAAATAATAATTTAAAACTTAATTAGAATTTAAATATGAAATAAATTAAAATTTCAACATTAAATAAATCATTTCAGCATTAAATTAAAAATTCAACATTAAATAAACAATCATTTAAACTTTAATAAAGAAGAATTTCAACATTAAATAACAATTTAAACTTTAATAAAAAACCATTTAAACATTAAATAAATAAAATTTTCCGTTTTTTAAGGAAAAACTGTTAAAAAATTGCTTTTTTTTTGATACAAACATGATTAGAACCCTAAAAAATTCAATTTTTTTAATGGAAAAATCATTAAAAATTGCACTTTTTTGACACAATCATGATTAAAACCTTAAAAAATTCCTGGTTTTTAAAGGAAAAATCATAAAAAATCCTTTTCCCATTTTTTTTTCAGGCCTCCATGATTCCCCCTCCGACCTCCTCAGGTGAGGGATTCGACCCCGGAAAATCCGGGAAAAAATCTGGGGGAAAATCCCAAAAAGCTCCAGCACAGAACCCCAATAAAAACCCCTTTGGTTTGGGTTTGGGGCCCAATTTGGGGGTTTGGGGTTTGGGTTTGGGTTTGGGGTTGGTTTTGTGGGTTTAATTTTGGATTTAGGGTTCAGTTTTTATGAATTTTCGTTTTGGGTTTTGCGTTTGGATTTTATGGGTTTAATTCTGGATTTAGGGTTTGGATTTATGGGTTTAGTTTGGGGTATGGGGTTTGGCTTTGTGGGTTTAATTTTGGATTTGGGTTTTTCCCCATTCCATGACAGAATCCCCACTCAAACCCCATTTCCCAGCCATTTTTCCCCATTCCCTGTTGGAATCCCCACTGAAATCCCATTTCTGGGTTGTTTTTTCCCCGTTTTTTACCCCACAGTGCGGAAACCCCGCTACGTCCGCCGGGAGCGCTCGCTGGGCCCCACAACCCCAATGGACACACGGGTCAGCAACGTCTGACCCCAAAGGGACCCCAAAATGACCCCAAATGGACCCCAAAGGGACCCCAACCCCAATGGACATGAGGGTCAGCAACGTCGGACCCCAAAGTGACCCCAAATGGACCCAGAATGGACCCACAGTGACCCCAAACTGACCCCACAGTGACCCCAACGGACACACGGGTCAGCAGTGTCTGATCCTATTGGGATCCCGGGAGTGACCCCAGAGTGACCCCAAATGACTCCAGAATGACCCCAGGGTGACCCCAACCCCAATGGACATGAGGGTCAGCAATGTCTGACCCCAAGGGGACCCCACAGTGACCCCAAATGGACCCCAAGGGGACCCTGACCCCACTGAGACCCTGAGAATGACCCCAGAGTGACCCCAAACTGACCCCAACGGACACGAGGGTCAGCAACGTCTGATCCTATTGGGGACCCCCAGAGTGACCCCAAATGGACCCTGAGAGTGACCCTAAACTGACCCCAGAGTGACCCCAACGGACACACGGGTCAGCACCGTCTGACCCCAAAGGGACCCCAAAGGGACCCCAAATGGGCCCCAGAGGAACCCCGACCCCAACGGACACGAGGGTCAGCAACGTCTGACCCCAAAGTGACCCTAAACTCACCACCCTACTGAGACCCCGAGAGTGACCCCATGGGGACCCCAGAGTGACCCTGACCGCAATGGACACACGGGTCAGCAATGTCTGACCCCAGAGTGACCCTGAGAGTGACCCAAAAGTGACCCCAAATGACTCCAGAATGACCCCACAGTGACCCCAAATGACCCCACAGTGACCCCGCCCCCATTCCCGACCCCCCAAGTTCCGGGGTCGCTCTGGGAGCCGCCGACCCCAAAGGGTTTGTGCCGAACCGCAACTGCCGAGGACTCTGGGACCTTTTGGGATTTTGAGGAATTTCCGGGACCTTTCGGGATTTTGAAGACTTCGAGGAATTTTTGGGATTTTGAGGATTTTGAGGAATTTTGGGACTTTTTGGACTCTCGGGGTCACCGTCGCTGCTGTGGGACGATCCCAATGGGATTTGCTGCTCCTCAGAGCGCCGACCCCATGGGGTGACCCCAAAAACAGAGACGGAAACATCGCGGGATTGGGATGGGAAATTTGGGATCGGGATAAAGAACTTTGGGATTGGGATAAAGAACTTTGGGATTGGGATGGGAAATTTGGGATTGGGATGGGAACTCTGGCATCGGGACCTGAAATAAAGAACTTTGGGATTGGGATGGGAACAGCAGGATCGGGATTGGGATCAGTGGGATTGGGATAAAGAACTTTGGGATCAGGATGGGAAATTTGGGATCGGGATTGGGATCAGTGGGATTGGGACCTGGAATCCCAAAATTGGGATGCAGAACTCTGGGATTGGGATCTCAAATTCCAGGATTGGGATAAAGAACTTTGGGATTGGGATTGGGATCCTTGGGGAGCGCTCGGGGTTCCCCAGCGGGGTCGGGGTCGGTCGCTTTTCCCTTTTTTTGGGAAAACGGGAACAAACCCACGGGGAGCTGACGGATCCCATAGGGAGAGCCCCGTTCCCACTTCCCAAAATTCTCCTGGCTCGGGATGGGAGGAGATGGATTTATCCCGTGGCAAAACCCCATTTCCCGGGAATTTTGGAAAACCCCATTTCCTGGATTTTTGGAAAAAACCCCATTTCCCGGAATTTTTGGAATGGCCCCATTTCCCAGATTTTCCGAAACATCCCATTTCCTGGATTTTTGGAAAAATCCCATTTCCCAGATTTTCAGACCAACCCCATTCCCGGGGATTTTCGGGTCGCGTTTCCTCCCCTCCCCCATAAATCCCCGGATTTTTCTCCTTTGCAAACCCCAAATATAAAAAACCCCAAAATCATGAAGAGTCTCTGTGCCAAAAAACCCCAAAATTCCCGATTTTTCCCTTTTTATCACGGATAAAATTTTAATATTTTAAATCAATTTAATTATTCTACACCAGCTGAGAGCCCTCGAGCTCCCCACGGGAAATTTGGGGGAATTTTGGGGTTCCCAAAT
>NW_026624756.1:3926-5172 GCF_030028575.1 Malurus melanocephalus | reverse complement strand
GTCACATTTTTCTGTCACAAAAAAGGGGAAAATTGATAAAAATCACTTTATTCTGCCACAAAAAGGGGGGAAATGTATAAAAAAAGTAACTTTATTCTGCCACAAAAATGGAGGGGAAATTATTTTTTAAAAAATCACTTTATTCTGTCACAAAAATGGGGAAATGGGTAAAAATCACTTCTTTCTGTCAAAAAAAAAGGGGGGAAAATTGATAAAAATCACTTTTTCTGTCACAAAAAAAGGGAGGAAAAGGAAAACGAAAGCGAAGCAGCGGCTCCGAGCGGAGCCCCCGCGGATCGCGGGTTCCCCTCCCCGGGGCCGAAAGTTAAAAATTAAATCGGGGGAGGAATCCCGGGAGGGACCGGGAGGGGATTGCACCGGAACGGGAACGGGGAGAGAACACCGGGAACGGGAACGGGAACCGAGAAATGGGGAAAAAACCGGGACCGGGACCGAGAACCGGGAGGGGATTTCACTGGAACCGGGAACGGGAAAGAACACCGGGAACAGGAACGGGAACCGGGAATGGGAACGGGGAGAGAACACCGGGAACGGGGAACGGGACCGAGAAACGGGAAAAAAAACGGGACCGGGAGGGGATTTCACCGGAACCGGGAACGGGAAAAAAAACGGGACCGGGAGGGGATTTCACCGGAACCGGGAACGGGAAAAAAACACCGGGAACGGGAATGGGAATGGGGCAGGAACGGGAACGGGAATGGGAATGGGAACGGGAAGAGAACACCGGGAACCGGGACCGAGAACAGGAAACGGGGCGAACACCGGGACTGATAACGGGGTGAGAATGGGGTGGGAACGGGGCCAGAACGGGAACCGGGACCGGGAATGGGGCGGGAGAGAACACCGGGAACTCGGGACCGATAGCGGGGCGAACCCCGGGACCGAGAACGGGGCGAGAGAGAACACCGGGACCGAGAACGGGAAACGGGACCGGGAACAGGGTGAGAACGGACCCGGGAACCGGCACCGATACCGGGAAACGGGAACGGGATGGGACAGGAATGGACCCGACACCGATAACGGGAAACGGGACCGAGAACGGGGTGAGAACGGGGCGGGAACGGAGCCCGAGAACGGTAACGGGGTGAGAACGGACCCGGCACCGGCACCGATACCGAACCCCGGGACCGAGAACGGGACAGGAACGGAGCCCGGGACCGAGAACGGGGTGAGAACGATCCCCGCACGCCCCGGGGCGACACCGGAGCGAACCCCCGGACCCCCG
>NW_026624756.1:0-923 GCF_030028575.1 Malurus melanocephalus | reverse complement strand
TCCCGCATTCAAATGGGGAGGGAAATTCGGGGCAGGGCCCCAAAAACCCAAATCCTGCAGGGAAATTTGGGGAAAGGCCCAGATACCCCGAATCCTGCAGGGAAATTGGCCTGGAAACCCAAACCCCACAGGGAAATTCAGGGAAATTTGCCCCAAAACTCAAAACCCGCAGGGAAATTTGAGGAAAGGCCCCAAACACCCCAAATTTGTAGGAAAATCCCAGCCCCGGACACCCCAAACCCCGTAGGGAAATTGGCCCCGAAACCCCTCAGGGGAATTCGAGGAAAAGCCCCAAATACCCCAAATCCTGCAGGGAAATTGTTCCTGGACATGGTTTGGGACAGTGGGGACAATGGGACAATGGGGACAGTGGGGACAATTGGGGACCACAGGGACAATGGGGGGACAATGGTGACAATGGGACATTGGGGACAGTGGGGGACAATGGGGGATTGGGGACAATGGGAACAGTGGGGACAGTGGGGACAGTGGGGACAATGGGGACAATGGGGGGACAATGAGGACAGTGGGGACAGTGCGACAATGGGGACAGCGAGACAATGGGGGGACAGTGGGGACAGTGGGGACCACGGGGACAATGGGGGGACACTGGGGACATTGGGGACAGTGGGGACAATTGGAACAATGGGGACAATGGGGTGACATTGGGGACAATGGGGACAGGGAGTACAACAGGGACATTAGGACAATGGGACAATGGTGACAATGGCACATTGGGGACAATGGGGACAGTGGGGACAGTGGGACATTGGGGACAGGGGGGACAATCAGAACCATGGGGACAGGGAGTACAACAGGGACAGTGGGACAATGGGGGGACATTGGGGACAATAGGGACAATGGGACAATGGTGACAATGGCACACTGGTGACAATGTCCCCTCCCCCTGGTCCCTCCCTGCC
>NW_026624755.1:26713-28014 GCF_030028575.1 Malurus melanocephalus | reverse complement strand
GTCCCCATCCGCGCTCGCTCCCTCACGGGCGCTGGGCAGCGCTGTTGGCGGATGGGAGGAGCTGGCCCCGCCCACAGACACGCCCCCACCCCAAATWTGGTCATATCCCGCCAAATTGCCCCTATGCCACGCCCCCTTCTCCATGGCCACGCCCCCTTGTCCCGCCCCTGCCCAACGGCGCCGGGGGCAAATTTGGGATATTTGGGGTCCCGCAGCATTCCGGGGGCAAATTTGGGATATTTGGGGTCCCGCAGCATCCCGGGGGTAAATTTGGGATATTTGGCGGCCCACGCAGCATCCCGGGGGTAAATTTAGGATATTTGGGGTCTCGCAGCATCCCGGGGGTAAATTTGGGATATTTGGGGTCTCGCAGCATCCCGGGGGTAAATTTGGGATATTTAGGGTCCCGCAGTATCCCGCGGGTAAATTTGGGATATTTGGGGTCCCGCAGCATCCCGGGGGTAAATTTGGGATAATTGGGGGGTCACGCAGCATTCCGGGGACAAATCTGGGATATTTGGGGTCCCGCAGCATTCCGGGGGCAAATTTGGGATATTTGGGGTCCCGCAGCATTCCGGGGGCAAATTTGGGATAATTGGGGTCCCGCAGTATCCCGCGGGTAAATTTGGGATATTTGGGGTCCCGCAGCATCCCGGGGGTAAATTTGGGATATTTGGGGTCCCGCAGCATTCCGGGGACAAATTTGGGATATTTGGGGTCCCACAGCATCCCGGGGATAAATTTGGGATAATTGGGGTCCCGCAGCATCCCGCGGGCAAATTTGGGATATTTGGGGGGTCCCGCGGCATCCCGCGGGTAAATTTGGGATATTTGGTGTCCCGCAGCATCCCGGGAGCAAATTTGGGATAATTGGGGTCCCGCAGCATCCCGGGGGCAAAATTGGGATATTTGGGGGGTCACGCAGTATTCCGGGGGTAAATTTGGGATATTTGGGATCCCGCAGCATCCCGGGTGCAAATTTGGGATATTTGGGGTCCCACAGCATCCTGGGGGCAACGCAGCTTGGGATTTGTTGGACAGAGGCGACATGGGGACATTGAAAAGGAAAAAAAAAGGGTTTTTTTGGGTTCSGTTCCTCTGTCTGAAAGTCTCATCTTCCCCCGGAAAGGGCCGTGCCAGCATCTGCTCCCAGGGGATTCCCAGCTGTGCTGAACCCAGCGCAGAGGAGAAATCATTTTAAATAATTAATAATTAATAAATGAGATAATAACTACAAGTATGTGCTCCCTCCAGGCACGGGGAGATGCGACAAGGTGACAGCATGATGGGACAAGGTGACA
>NW_026624755.1:24159-25239 GCF_030028575.1 Malurus melanocephalus | reverse complement strand
CTTTCGTGTTTTTTTGGTTTTTTTTTTGCTGGTAATTTCCGTGTTTGCAATCCTATTTTTGAGGAAGTTTCTCACATCCGATAAACCACGTCCCTGCGTCCAGTCACCCGTAGAGGAACAGGGCTGGCCGGCCGGCGGGAGGTGGGGACAGAGGTGGCCTCCCAGGAGGTGGGGACAGAAGTGACCTCCCAGGAGGTGGGGACACGGTGGACACGGTGTGACAAGGGGAAACTGAGGCAGCAGCTCCAGCTGTGGTGCTCTGTTTGCACCCCTGATCTGGGGGGGCCGCAGGGGGTGGGATGGGGGTGACATGAGGGTGGTGACACCCCCAGGGAGTGTCACACACCTTGTCCTGCTCTGCAGGTGATCTCCATGGTGATGGTGGCCGTGGGGGTGTACGCCCGGCTGCTGAAGCACGCAGGTGAGCTTTGGGGGTTCCCATCCCCGCAGGATCCGTGCCAGTCACATTGTGGGGTGGCATTTGGGATCCTGGGGACGCTGGTGACACCTCGCTGTGACAGAGGCGGCCATGGCGTGCCTGGCGGTGGATCCTGCCATCCTGCTCATCATGGTGGGCGTCCTCACCTTCCTCATCACCTTCTGCGGCTGCGTGGGCTCCTTGCGGGAGAACATCACCCTGCTGCAGGCGGTGAGGCCCTCCTGGGGACCCTGGTGGCATCTTGGTGGCATCTCCGTGTCTCTCCTGTGGTCCCTTCATTGTCACGCTCCTCATCCCGCAGTTCTCCGTCTGCCTGACCATCATCTTCCTCCTGCAGCTGGCGGCCGGCGTGCTGGGCTTCGTTTTCTCTGATAAGGTACTGAGGGGTGGGTGACCCCAATCCTGTCCTGTTGGTGACCCCAATCCTGTCCTGTTGGTGACCCCAATCCTGTCCTGTTGGTGACAACCTCGCTGATGTCCCCTGTGTGTCCCCAGGCACGTGGGAAGGTCAGCGAGATCATCAACGGGGCCATCGTGCATTACCGGGATGACCTGGACCTGCAGAACCTCATTGATTTCGGGCAGAAGGAGGTGACTGGGAGGGGTCTGGAGGGTTGGGATTTCCCCCCAAGGGACAAGGA
>NW_026624755.1:16231-21405 GCF_030028575.1 Malurus melanocephalus | reverse complement strand
CAGATCAAGCTGCAGCTCTACAACCAGCAGCACCGGGCAGACCCGTGGTACTGATCCCGCGGCTCCGGGATCAAAACCAACTTCCCCCCAAACCATTCCCGAGCCCCGGATCCGCGGGAGGAGCCGGAGGGGCTTTGCTGGAGAAAACGGAACGTGCAGGGACCGCGGACACTCCGTGCCTTTGGCGGGCGGGATGAGTTGAGCTGGGCTGAGCTGAGTTGAGCTGAGCTGAGTTGAGCTGAGCTGAAGCAGCCCCGGGGAATCGCCGTCTGTCGGTCCGTCCATCCGGTGCACAAAGCTCCGCGCTGGGATGAGCTTCCCTCCCTGCGTGTGCTGCCGGAGGAGGAGGAGGAGATTTGTCTGTCTGTCTGTCTGTCTGTCTGTCTGCGTACCGAGCTGCCTTCTCCCCGGCTGGGCTGTGGAACCGGGGCTGTTCCTCTTGTGGGGACAGGGGACAACCGAGGGTCCCCCCGGTGTCCTCGGGAGCCGCTTCCCGTGCCTTTCACGGACAATAAAGAGCCGATGCCGGACTCTACCGGGGACACCGCGGTGGCTCTGGGGACAGGGGAGGCCACCCCCGTCCCGTCACCCCGCTGATTTTCCCCAAAAATCAGGGGAAAAAGGGCTGAGAACAACGCCGGCCTTGCCGCCGCCTCTCGGAGCTGTCGCAAACCCGTGGGTGGAGTTTTTGGGGTTGTTTTTTTTTTTTTTTTTCCTGTTTAATTTTTTCTTTCTGCTCAGGCTGGGTGGTCCCTCCCGCGGAGGGAGCCGGGATGCGGCCCAGCGCCCGGTTCTTTGTGTGCGGCCGGGAGGTTTCTCTCTCCCCAAAAAAAGACTCTTTTTTGGCCTTTTTTCCCTCAAAATCCACCTCATTCCCTGCCGAAATGTGGCTTCTTCCATGAAAAAGTGATTTTTTCCTCCCCTCTCTGAGGAATGACACTTCCACGCAAAAAAAAAAAGTTATTTTTTCCCCTTCCTAAAACTTTTCTCCCCAAAAAACAAGTTTAATCTAAAAAGTAGCTGCTCTCCAAAAAAGTGGCTTTTCACAAAAAAAACTTTATCTTTTTTTTCCCTCAAAAGCAACTTCTCTCCCCCATAAAGGGACTAGTCCCAAAAAAACAACTTTTCTCCCTCCAAAAGTGTCTTTTGTCCCCCCAAACTGATTCCCCCCCGCCAAAAAAGTAACTTGCCCCCTAACAAAATGAATTTCCTCCCCAAAAATCAACTTCTTTCCCCCAGAAATTGTCTTTCCTCTCCTAAAATTGATTTTTTCATCCATAAAAGTGCTCCCCCTTCAAAAAAGTAACTTYCCCCCCMAAAAAGCRCAKTTTTYGCCCCTGAAAAGTTACTTWTATYCCCMAAAAAGTAATATTTCTCTTTAAAAWGKAACTTTTCTCTCCCCAGAAGTGTCTCTTGTCCCCAAAAAGGGACTTTTCTTCCCCCAAATGGAAACTTTTCTTTCTCAATCAGTGCTTTTTGTCCCCTAAAAATGACTTTTGTTCCCCCCAAACCAACTTCTCTCGTCCCAAAAGTGGGTTTATTGCCCCAAAGACAACTTTGCACCTCCAGAAAATCACTTTTTACTCACAAAGGCCTTTTCATCACAAAGACATTTTATTCCACAAAAAAAAGAGACCTTTTTCCTCACACAAAGTGGCTTTTCCGTCACAAAACTGACATTTTCCTCATAAGAGAGGTTTTCCTCACAAGAGTTGATTTTTTCCTGACAAAAATGAACTTTTTCTTCAGAAAAAAGAACTTTTCCCTCACAAAATGTGACTTTTCTCGTCACGTGTGAATTTTTCCCCACAGAAAGGAACTTTTCCCTCAGAAAAAGGAACCTTTTCCTCAGAAAAAAAGTGATTTTTTTCCTGACAATAAGCAAATTTTTCCTCACAAAAAGGAACTTTTCCCTCACAAAGTGACTATTTTCCTAACTAGTGAATTTTTCCTCACAAAAAGGAACGTTTTCCTCATAAAATGTGACTTTTTTCTCACAAAAAGTGACTTTTCCTCACAAAAAGAGCTTTTTCTTCGAAAAAAAAGGAACTTTCCCCTCAGAAAAAGTGACTTTTCCTCACAAAAAGAACTTTTTCTTCAAAAAAAGGAACTTTTCCTCACAAAAACCCAACTTTTTCCTCACTGAAGAAACTTTATCTTCAAAAAAAGAACTTTTCCCTCACAAAAAGGAACCTTTTCCTCAGAAAAAGTTACTTTTCCTCACAGAAAGAACTTTTTCTCCAAAAAAAGAAACTTTTCCTCATAAAAAGCAACTTTTTCCTCACCAAAAGGAACTTTTCCTCACAAAAAGTGACTTTTCCCTCAAAAAAAGGAACCTTTTCCTCATAAAAAGTTACTTTTCCTCACAAAAAGAACTTTTTCCTCAAAAAAAAGAAATTTTTCCTCATAAAAAGCAACTTTTTCCTCACTAGAAGAAACTTTATCTTCAAAAAAAAAGAACTTCCCTCACAAAAAGTGGCTTTTCTCTCAGAAAAAGTAGTCTTTTCCTCAGAAAAAGTAACTTTTCCTCACAAAAAGTGACTTTTCCCTCACAAAAAGGAACCCTTTCCTCAGAAAAAGTTACTTTTCCTCACAAAAAGAACTTTTTCTTCAAAAAAAGAAACATTTCCCTCACAAAAAGTGACTTTTCCCTCAGAAAAAGTAGTCTTTTCCTCCGAAAAAAAGCAACTTCTCCTCACCAAAACAACTTTTTCCTCACCAAAAGAACTTTTTCCTCAAAAAAAGAAACTTTTCCTCACAAAAATGAACCTTTTCCTCACAGAAAGAACTTTTTCTTCAAAAAAAAGAAACTTTTCCCTCACAAAAAGTGACTTTTCCCCTCACAAAAATGAACCTTTTCCTCACAAAAAGAACTTTTTCTTCAAAAAAAAAAGAAACTTTTCCTCACAAAAAGTGACTTTTCCCTCAGAAAAAGCAACTTCTCCTCACCAAAACAACTTTTTCCTCACAAAACGAATTTTTTCCCCACAAAGGCCACTCTTCCCTTCCAAAAAAAAATAACTTTCCCCTCACAAAAAACGCCTTTCCCCTCACAAAAAGCGCCTTTCCCCTCCCAAGCCGGGTCTCTTACCCTCCGCAGCGCTTCCCCCGCGGTCCCTCCCTCAGCCCGCCCTGGCGGGGGGCGCGGGCCGGGCCGAGCTCCGGGCGGCGGCGGCGGAGGAGGAGGAGGAGGAGGAGGAGGTGGAGGAGGAGGCGGAGGAGGAGCAGCAGCAACAGCAGCGGGGCCGCTCCGCTCCGCTCGCTCCCGGCGAGCCCAACAAAGGCGGCGGGGCCATGGCGGGCCCCTCGCCCCGCTGCGAGCCGCCCTAAGCCCGCCGAGCTCCGCCGCGATGTTGCCGGGCTGCGGCGGGCGGCGCTGGGCTCTGGCTCTGGCTCTGGCGCTGGCTCTGAGCGGCCGCTGCCCCGCGGCTCCCAACGCCTCGGCCGGGCCCCCGCGCTGCCGCCGCCCCGCTCCGTGCGAGCGGCTCCGCTTCGGAGCTTGCCTGGGCTCGGCGCTGCCTTACACCGCCACCTCCACGCTGCTGGCCACCGACTCCGCCTCGCAGGAGGAGGCGCACGGGAAGCTGCTGCTCTGGTCCGGTACGGGACGGTACCGGGAGCGGGGAGAGTGAGGGATAGGCCCGGGCGTGGGGATGGAGGGGGATGGGGAGCGGTGAAAGGGGGGAGTTTGGGTGTAGTGTGGAGGGGGTGGGATGTTTTGGGGCTGGGGATGGGTACGGTATGGAAAACTATAGCAGGGGGATGGGTACAGTATGGAAAAGTGTATAGCAAAGGGCTGGGGAGGGGTACAGTATGGAAAACTGTATAGAGGGGGAGTGGGGATGGGTACAGTATGGAAAAGTGTATAGCACAGGGCTGGGGAGGAGTACAGTATGGAAAAGTGTATAACAGGGTGCTGAGGATGAGTACAGTATGGAAAAGTGTATAGAGGGGGAGTGGGGATGGGTACAGTATGGGAAAGTGTATAGCACTGGGCTGGGAAGGGGTACATTATGGAAAACTATATAGAGGGGATGTGAGGATGGATACAGTATGGAAAAGTGTATAGAGGAGGAGTGGGAATGGGTATAGTATGGAAAAGTGTATAGCAAAGGGCTGGGGAGGGGTACAGTATGGAAAACTATATAGAGGGAGTGGGGATGGGTACAGGATGGAAAAGTGTGTAGAGGGGGAGTGGGAAATGGGTACCGTGTAGAAAACTGTATAGCAATGGGATGGGGAGGCGTACAGTATGGAAAACTGTATAAAGGGGACATAGGGATGGGTACAGTATGGAAAAGTGTATAGAGGGGACATGGGGATGGGTACAGTATGGAAAATTGTATAGAGGGGGATTGGAGATGGGTACAGTATGGGAAAGTGTATAGAGGGGGATTGGAGATGGGTACAGTATGGAAAAGTGTATAGAGGGGGCTGGGGATGGGTACAGTGTGGAAAATTGTAGCAGGGGGCTGGGGATGGGTACGGTATAGAAAACTGTGTAGAGGGGATGTGAGGATGGGTACAGGATGGAAAAGTGTATAGAGGGGGAGTGGGGAATGGGTACCGTGTAGAAAACTGTATAGCAAAGGGCTGGGGAGAGGTACAGTATGGAAAAGTGTATAACAGGGTGCTGAGGATGAGTACAATATGGAAAAGTGTATAGAGGGGGAGTGGGGATGGATACAGTATGGGAAAGTGTATAGATGGGGAGTGGAGAGGGGTACAGCATGGAGGGGAGCAGGAGAGTGGTGGATAGGAGATGGGAACAGTACAGAAAACTGTATCARGGGCCTGGGGTGGGTACATACAGAAAATGGTCTATGAGAAGACAGAAAATGGGGGACCCAGTGGGAGGTGGCCGTGCCCCAGGGGTGACAGCGCTGTCCCCTCCCCKCAGGCCTGCGCAACGCCCCGCGCTGCTGGGATGTCATCCAGCCCCTGCTCTGCGCCGTCTACATGCCCAAGTGTGAGGATGGGCAGGTGGAGCTGCCCAGCCAGACGCTGTGCCAGGCCACCCGGGCACCCTGCACCATYGTGGAGCGCGAGCGCGGCTGGCCCGACTTCCTCAAGTGCACCACTGACCGCTTCCCTGAGGGCTGCCCGGTATGGTGTGGGTGCTGGGCATGGGAAGGGAAAGGAAAGGCATTTTGTGGGGAGAAAAGGGTTGGCAT
>NW_026624755.1:9124-15531 GCF_030028575.1 Malurus melanocephalus | reverse complement strand
TCTCCTCCATCCTCTCCTCCATCCTCTCCTCCATCATCTCCTCCATCTCCTTCTCTTCCTTCTCCTCCATCTCCTCCTCCACCTCCTCCTCCTCCTCCTCCTCCTCACACCCTCATTTCCCCTGGGGCAGAACGAGGTGCAGAACATCAAGTTCAACAGCTCGGGGCAGTGCGAGGCGCCGCTGGTGAGGACCGACAACCCCAAGAGCTGGTACGAGGACGTGGAGGGCTGTGGCATCCAGTGCCAGAACCCGCTGTTCACCGAGAAGGAGCACCGCGAGATGCAYGTCTACATCGCCGCCTTCAGCTCCGTCACCATCTTCTGCACCTTCTTCACCCTGGTGAGACACGGGATCGTGGGGTTTTGTCACCAGAAGGTGACCAGGCACCGAGCTGTCCCTTTCTCCACCCCCAGGCCACGTTTGTCGCCGACTGGAGGAACTCYAACCGCTACCCTGCTGTCATCCTGTTCTACGTCAACGCCTGTTTCTTCGTGGGCAGCATCGGCTGGCTGGCGCAGTTCATGGATGGCGCCCGTGACGAGATCGTGTGCCGGGCTGAYGGCACCATGCGGCTGGGGGAGCCCACGTACGTGTCACCTTTGTCCCCAACCCGCCCCCAGAGCTGTCCCCAGCACCATGGAGGGCTCTAGGGCTCCCTGGACGGTGTCCCCTCGAGGAGGTCGGTGACGTTTTCACCTCTCCGCAGCTCCAACGAGACGCTGTCGTGCGTCATCATCTTCGTCATCGTGTACTACTCGCTGATGTCGGGGGTCATCTGGTTTGTCATGCTCACCTACGCCTGGCACACGTCCTTCAAGGCGCTGGGCACCACCTACCAACCGCTGCTGGGCAAGACCTCCTACTTCCACCTCATCACCTGGTCCATCCCCTTCGTGCTCACCGTGGCCATCCTGGCCGTGGCGCAGGTAACGGGGCCACCRTTGGGAGGTGATGGTTCAGGTGACACCCACCAGCTGACCCTGCTGTCCCTGTCYCTGCCAGGTGGACGGTGACTCTGTCAGTGGCATCTGCTTYGTGGGCTACAAGAACTATCGCTACCGAGCCGGCTTCGTGCTGGCACCCATCGGGCTCGTCCTCATCGTGGGGGGCTATTTCCTCATCMGGGGTAGGTGTGGGCTCTGGGAGGGGACAGGGTGACAGCGGTGTCCCCACAGCCTGACCCCGTCCTCSTCCACCACAGGGGTCATGACGCTCTTCTCCATCAAGAGCAACCACCCTGGGCTGCTGAGCGAGAAGGCGGCCAGCAAGATCAACGAGACCATGCTGCGCCTGGGTAAGGGACTCCTGAGGGATTGGAGTGGGAATGGGGACCTTTTGTCCCCTCAGGGGTGGCAGCAGCAGGGGACAAAGCTGTGGYGATGGTGGCAYRGCCCCAGAGYGGTGTCTTTGTCTYGGAGTTTGGCTGAAYYRGGGATGTCCCACTTCCCTTCCAGGMATYTTYGGCTTYTTGGCSTTYGGCTTTGTTTTCATCACCTTTGGCTGCCATTTCTACGACTTCTTCAACCAGGCCGAGTGGGAGCGCAGCTTCCGGGAATACGTCCTGTGAGTGGCACGGTGCCAGGAGGGCGGGAGGGGACACTGGTGGCACCCAGCGCCTGGCAGAACAGGCAGCCCGTGTCCCCTGCTGCAGTGCCACCAATCCTATCCTGACAGCCCTGTCCCCACGTGTCCCTGTTGGCAGGTGCGAGGCCAACGTGACCATCGCCACCCAGACCAACAAGCCCATCCCGGAGTGTGAGATCAAGAACCGGCCCAGCCTCCTGGTGGAGAAGATCAACCTGTTCGCCATGTTCGGCACCGGCGTCTCCATGAGCACCTGGGTGTGGACCAAGGCCACCCTGCTCATCTGGAAGCGCACCTGGTGCAGGTGGGACCCCCAGGGTGGCTCTGTGGAGCCCTTCCTGCCCCATCCAGTGGGATTTTGGAGGACATTCCCAACCGTTTGTCCCTCAGCTCAGGAACGGGGTGGCCTCTCCTCTGCACATTTGTGGGACACCTCCATGCCCAAGGGCCCCATTTCCCAGCCTGGTGTCCCCATCTGGAATGGGACAGGGAGATGGGGAAGGTCTCTCTACCCCTGGCTGTGTCACCCATGCCCCCCCTGTCCTCTTGTTGTCCCCAGGCTGACGGGGCAGAGCGATGACCAACCCAAGAGGATCAAGAAGAGCAAAATGATCGCCAAAGCCTTCTCCAAGCGCAAGGAGCTGCTGCGCGACCCGGGCCGGGAGCTGTCCTTCAGCATGCACACCGTGTCCCACGACGGCCCCGTGGGTACGTGCCCGGGGCAGGGGACACCCCAGCAGCACCCCAGGGTCCCCAAAATCTGACCTTGACCTGATCCTCTTGTCACCACAGCCGGTTTGGCGTTTGACATCAACGAGCCGTCGGCGGACGTGTCCTCGGCGTGGGCTCAGCACGTCACCAAGATGGTGGCCAGGAGAGGAGCCATCCTGCCCCAGGACATCTCCGTGACACCCGTGGCAACACCTGGTGAGTGTTTGGGGACAATGTGGGGAAGTTCTGGGGATGGGCTCCACTGAGGGTGTTGAGGGTAGCAGCACCTGGCAAGTGTTTGGGGACAAGGTGGCGAATTTCTGGGATGGACCAGGCTGAGGGTGTTGGGGGTGGCAGCACCTGGTGAGTTCTTGGGGACAATATGGGGAATTTCTGGGCTGAGGGTGTTGGGGTGGCAGCACTTGGAAGGTCCTTGGGGACAATTTCTGGGGGACAGCTGGGCTGAGGGTGTTGGGGGTGGCAGCACCTGGAAGGTCCTTGGGGTTTTGAGGAATTTTTGAGGGGTGGCAGCACCTGGCGAATGTTTGGGGATTTGAGGAATTTCTGGGGGATGGATTGGGCTGAGGGTGTTGGGGATGGCAGCACCTGGAAGGTCCTTGGGGTTTTGGGGAATTTCTGGGGGATGGATTGGGCTGAGGGTGTTGGGGGTGGCAGCACCTGGAAGGTTCTTGGAAATTTTTGAGGAATTTCTGGGGGATGGATTGGGCTGAGGGTGTTGGGGGTGGCAGCACCTAGCAAGCATTTGGGGATTTGAGGAATTTTTGGGGATGGGCTGGGCTGAAGTTGTTGGGGATTGCAGCACCTGGAAGGTCCTTGGGATTTGAGGAATTTTTGAGGGGTGGCAGCACCTGGCGAGTGTTTGGGGACAATGTGGGGAATTTTTGGGGATGGACGAGGCTGAGGGTGCTGGGGGTGGCAGCACCTGGCGAGTGTTTGGGGATTTGAGGAATTTTTGGGGATGGGATTGGCTGAGGGTTTTGGGGGTGGCAGCACCTGGTGAGTGTTTGGAGTTTTGGGGAATTTCTGGGGAACAGCTGGGCTGAGGGTGTTGGGGGTGGCAACACCTGGTGACTGTTTGGGGACAATATCGGGTATTTCTGGGGATGGACCGGGCTGAGGGTTTTGGGGGTGGCTGCACCTGGTCAGTGTTTGGGGATTTGGGGAATTTCTGGGCTGAGGGTGTTGGGGGTGGCAGCACCTGGAAGGTTCTTGAGAATTTGGGGAATTTCTGGGGGATGGATTGGGCTGAGGGTATTGGGGGTGGCAGCACCTGGAAGGTTCTTGGGGATTTGGGGAATTTTTGGGGATGGATTGGGCTGAGAGTGTCGGGGATGTGCAGGGAGGCACAGTTGAGGGGTGACAGGAGCCACAGACAGGACATGGCCACTCACAGCCACCTCCCWCCACATCCCCCAGTGCCACCAGAGGAGAGAGCCAACCTGTGGGTGGTGGAGGCCGACGTGTCCCCGGAGCTGCAGCAGCGCGGCGGCCGCCGGAAGAAGCGCAGGAAGAAGAAGAAGAGGGAGGTGACCCCGGACCCCGAGCGCTGCCCTGGGGTCTCTGCCACCCTCCCAACCCCCAGCGCTGTCCCCCGCCTGCCCCGCCTGCCACCCCGGCCCTGCCTGGTGGCTTTTGGCCCCGATGTCCTCCAGCCCGACGGCGCCTTCCCCGGTCACCGCAGAGCCGACGTCCTGCACCTCATCAGCAACCCTTTCTGCCCCGAGGAGCAGGAGCACAGCCCCGGGTGCTGGCAGCACAATGGGGGCTCCATGTGGCCCCCCAAGGCCGGTCCCACACCCCACCTCCACCCCGGGGTGCCCAGGACTCAGGGCCGCCGGGCAGCGCTGGCCCCCATCCATTCCCGCACCAACCTGGTGGACGCGGAGCTGCTGGAGCCCGACTCGGATTTCTGATCCTGGCAGGGGTGGGGACGGCTGGGCTGAGACCTAAAGGCTCGTCCAACACCGGTTTTGGGGTTTTGGAGAGGGGACAGCAGAGCCCAGCTCGTCCCGTGGGATCCATCCCAAATATTCCACCAGCCTGATTGCTCCCCTCGGAGGATGGAGTTTCTCTGTGCATCACCCAGCCTTGGCAGGGTTTGGGATTCCCTGCAGCATCGCCAGGAGAAGAGGAACGAGCTGGCAGTGGAACACCCCAGAGATTTAAGGACAAGGGGGACACTCCCMGGGGTGGATTTGGGGCAGCTCGGTTTGTGCTGCCCCACCCAGGTACGCAGAGCTCAGACATTTGTGCCAACAGGGAGTTTTTTTACAAATTTTTTTACATTTTTAAGATATTTTTTAATCTTGGTACCATGATGGGGCCGGCCTCTGCTCGGGATCACCAGCATCACCCCCTTTTTGTGGGGTCACCCCAAAAGTGGACCCAAAGTGCCTCCCAGCTCCCCAGAGAGCCGAGCCAGACCCAGATCAGGATCAGCCACGGGAAGAGAAGCACCTTGGGCTGCTCCCTGAGCAAAAAAAAAAACCCCAAAAACCCCTTCAAACCTCAAGGTGCATCAGGGTCGGCAACCCCCAGAGCAAAGCTTGTTATTATTTTTTTAGGAAAAACAAAATTAAAAAAATCAAGTCACAGCAAAGCCAACCACGACAGGAGGGCTACRGTCCCTGCTGGTGTTCGGATGTTCCCAGTTTTTACTTGTTTTTTTTTATTCACTTCTGGTAGGCTCCTGGCTTTTTTTTTTTATTTTATTTTAATTTTTTTTGCTATCCCAGTGACCTTCTCGGGTTTGTTTTTGCTGTGTAAAGGAAAACCCTCCTGTATCAGTATTAAATTTACCAATTTTCATTCCCAACGGCTGCTCCGGGTTCTTTTGGGGAGGGGT
The DNA here is from genome assembly GCF_030028575.1 of Malurus melanocephalus. Classification (NCBI taxonomy): domain Eukaryota; kingdom Metazoa; phylum Chordata; class Aves; order Passeriformes; family Maluridae; genus Malurus; species Malurus melanocephalus. The sequence goes on along the minus strand of NW_026624755.1, from coordinate 10,369 downwards.
CAGTGTGGGGAAAAATGGGGGGAGGGTTTGTCCTTTCTCCTAAAAACCTTCCTGCTTTAGAAACTTCTTTAAAAACTGTTTAAAAACTGTTTAAAACTGCTTTAACTGCTTTAAACTGCCTAAAACTCGCAGGGCAGTGTAAAAGGACCTGGGATCCTTTTGTGGGATCTATGGCACCTGGAAATAATAAATTCTGGAGGATTTCTCCATCTCCAGTTCCTCTCCTCAGCAGGACTCAGGATTTTGCCTTGATCAAGGGAGTGCAAAACAACCTGGTGTTTTTTTGTTTTTTTTTGTGGGATCTGTGACATCAGGAAATAATAAATTCCAGAGGATTTCTCCAGCAGGACTCAGAGTCAGGATTTCTCTCCTCAGCAGGACTCAGAGTCAGGATTTTGCCTTGATAAAGGGCGTGCAAAATAATCTGGGATCCTTTTGTGGGATCTGAGGCACCGGGAGATGGAGAATTCTGGAGGATTTTCCCATCTCCATGGTGCAGTGATGAGTTCCGGAGGGTTTCTCCATCTCCATGGTTCAATGATGAATTCAGAGGATTTTCCCATCTCCACGGTGTAATGATGAATTCCCGAGGGTTTCTCCATCTCCAAGGTTCGATGATGAATTTCAGAACATTTCTCCATCTCCACAGTGCGATGATGAATTCAGAGGATTTTCCTATCTCCATTGGGTGATGATGAATTCCTTAGGATTTTCCCATCTCCACTGTGATAATGAATTCAGAGGATTTTTTCATCTCCATGGTGTAATGATGAATTCCAGAGGTGTTCTCCGTCTCCACCGTGCAACGATGAATTTGGAGGATTTTCCCATCTCCACAGTGCGATGATGAATTCCAGAGAGTTTCTCCATCTCCACAGTGCGATGATGAATTCCAGAGAGTTTCTCCATCTCCAAGGTTCGATGATGATGAATTTGGAGGATTTTCCCATCTCCACGGTGCAGGGATGAATTCCAGAGGGTTTCTCTGTTTCCACGGTGCGATGATGAATATCAGAGGATTTTCCCATCTCCACGGTGCGATGATGAATTTGGATGATTTTCCCAGCTCCACGGTGCAAATGTGAATTCCGGAGGGTTTCTCCATCTCCACGACGATGAATTCTGGAGGATTTTCCCATCTACACAGTACGATGATGAATTCCAGAGGATTTTCCCATCTCCACGTTGTGATGATGAATTCCGGAGGTGTTCTCCATCTTCACCGTGCAACGATGAATTTCAGAG
>NW_026624755.1:4931-7609 GCF_030028575.1 Malurus melanocephalus | reverse complement strand
TGTGATGATGAATCCCAGAGGGTTTCTCCATCTCCACTCTGATGATGAATTCCAGAGGATTTCAGGGTTTCCCCATCTCCACGGTGCTGAATTTGGAGGCTTTTTCCATCTCCGCAGTGCAAATATGAATTTCAGAGGATTTTCCCGTCTCCACAAAGCGATTATGAATTCCAGAGGGTTTCTCCATCTCCACTGTGCGATGATGAATTTGGAGGATTTTCCCATGTCCACATTGCGATCATGAATTCCGGAAGATTTTCCTATTTCCACGGTGTGATGATGAATTTCTGAGGATTTTCCCATCTCCATGGTTTGATGATGAATTTGGAGGATTTTTCCATCTCCATGGTTCGATGATGAATTCTGGAAGATTTTCCCATCTCCACAGTGCGATGATGAATATCAGAGGATTTTCCCATCTCCACTGCGATAATGAATTCAGAGGATTTTCCCCTCTACATAGTGAAATGATGAATTCGGAGGATTTTCCCATCTCCACAGTATGATGATGAATTCCAGAGGATTTTCCCATCTCCACGGTGCGATGATGAATTCCAGATGGTTTCTCCATCTCCACGATGATGAATTTGGAGGATTTTCCCATCTTCACATTAGGATGATGAATTCAGAGGTTTTTCCCATCTCCATGGTTCGATGATGAATTTGGAGGATTTTCCCATCTCCACCATCTCTTCCCATCCATCGTGCAACGATGAATTTCAGAGGATTTTCCCATCTCCACAGAGCAATGAAGAATTCTGGAGAGTTTCTCCATCTCCACGGTGCGATGATGAATTCCAGAGGATTTCAGGGTTTCTCCATCTCCACGGTGCTGAATTTGGAGGGTTTCTCCATCTCCACGGTGCAAATACGAATCCCAGAGGGTTTCTCCATCTCCACCCATCTCGAGCTCCTCTCTCTCCTCGGCACAACCACAGCGCTGCAGCAGCCACGACGTTTCCCAGTCCATGGAACAGGACCATCATTCTGCTCCAGCTTCAAATCCCTCCCACAGCTTCTCCCAAAGAGTTCCCTCCTCAAAAAGCCCCAAATCGGCCCCGAGATGGAGATTCCCGACCCTACAGAAGGGAGGGACACGGTCACATCAGGGGGTCGGAGGCAGATCCTGGATTTGCTTCATTTTAGTTCCGTCAGGAATTGTCTACATCACATTTCAGGCATGAAGGAAAGGCGCTGCTTTTCCTTTTCTTCTGGAATTCTGCCCCCTCTGGAATTCCTGCCTGTTCAATGCTTCACAGCCCACCCTGCCCTGAAATCCTCATCCCTCCTGATTTTTGGGGAGGTTCCTTGTTCCCCTCCCCTGCCCTCCCCTCCCACACTGAGATCAGTTTGGGACCTTGAGAATTGGAATTGACGGTTGAAAATTGAGAATTCCCTGCAGGATTTGGAATTCTCCCACTCGTTTTGGGGACACCGAGTCCCGTGGTGTYGGGTTCATAGAAGGGGCAACAGAGCTGGGGAAGGGTCTGGAGTCCCTGGAGAGGCTGAGGGAGCTGGGAAAGGGCTCAGCCTGAGGAAAATGGGGATCAGGGGGGACCTTGTGGCTCTGAACAAGTCCCTGACAGGAGGGGGGGATTTGGGGTCTCATCCCAGGGAACAGGGACAGGAGGAGAGGGAACTGCCTCAGGCTGGGCCAGGGGAGGTTTGGATCAGATTTTAAGGATAATTTATCCATGGAAAGAATGGTCAGGCCTTGGCAGGGGCTGCCCAGGGATGTTTGGAGTGCCCAGGGAAGGCCTGGATGTGGCACTGAGTGCTCAGGGCTGCTGACGAGGCGGGAATCAGGCACAGCTTGGACTGGATCGACTCCACGGCCTTTTCCTTCCTCAGCGATTCCAGGAACTCGCCGCCTGAAACACTGAAAACTCACCAAAACGCATAAAAAAAACACCAAACATCCTCACGGCGGCGAGCGCTCCGCCTCCACCGGACTACAACTCCCACCAACCCTTGCGCGGCCCCGCGAGGAGGCGGCTGGGGCGCGGCGGCGCGGGGCACGCCGGGAGCGGTAGTCGCGAGTGGGCGGGGCGCGTGCTGGAGGACTGCGCGTCCCGGCATGCAGCGCGGCGGGGAGGGGCGGGGCGGGGCGGGGCCGGCGGCCCTGGGGGAGCCGGAGCCGGAGGAGCCGGAGGAGGCGGCGGCAGCGGCGGCGATGTCGGTGCAGGTGGCGGTTGCCGCGCCCGCCGTGGAGCTGAAAGAGCTCGGCGGCCCCATGGACAAGGCGGCGGGGCCGCCGTGCGACCCTGTGGGCGCTCACCCCGCGGCCGCTTGCCCGGTGCCGGGCGCCGAGCGTGAAGCGGCCCCCTCCGCCGAACGGCCTCCGGGCAGCGGCTGCACCGGGCTGTCCTCGGCCGCCGGGCTGTCCTCGGCCGCCGGGCTGTCCTCGGCCGCCGCTAAGGCACCGCAGGCTTCGGCCATGAAGAGGAGCGACCCGCACCACCCCCAGCACCGGCATCGCGACGGCGGCGAGAGCGGCGGCGCCGCGGCCGAGGCGCTCGTGAGCCCCGACGGAACCGTCACCGAGGCGCCGCGCACCGTCAAGAAGGTAACGGCGGGGGAGGGGGGGACAGCGGGGGCCTCCCGGGCGGGGCTTTGCCGGGCACAACCCCGCAACGGGCACGGGAACCGGGCCGGTGCGGTGTCCCCGGTGCTCGGGG
>NW_026624755.1:0-3518 GCF_030028575.1 Malurus melanocephalus | reverse complement strand
CTCACCTCCAGGTAACACTGTCTCCATTCCCACCCCATTCCCACACCCCCAAGTGACACTGGCTGCATTTCCACCCCATTCTGTCACCCTCAGGTGACACCGGGTGTATTTCCACCCCATTCCTGCACTCCCAGGTGACACCGGCTGTATTTCCACCCTGTTTCTGCACCCTCAGGTGACACCGGCTGCCTTTACACCCCATTCCCGCACCCCCAAGTGACACTGCCTCCGTTCCCACCCCATTCCCACACCCCCAAGTGACACTGGCTGTATTTCCACCCCATTCCCGCACCCTCAGGTGACACTGGATCCATTTCCACCCCATTCCCTCACCCCCACGTGTTACCGGATGCATTTGCTCCCTATTTCCACATCCCCAAGTGACACTGGGTGCCTTTACACCCCATTCCCGCACCCTCAGGTGACACTGGGTCCATTTCCATCCCATTCTGTCACCTCCGTGTGACACTGGCTGCATTCCCACCCTATTCCCACACCCCCAAGTGACACTGGGCCCATTTCCACCCCATTCCCGCACCCTCAGGTGACACTGGGTCCATTTCCACCCCATTCTGTCACCTCCGGGTGACACCGGGTCCATTCCCACCCCATTCCCGCACCCCCAAGTGACACTGCTTCCATTTCCACCCTATTTCTGCACCCCCAAGTGACACTGGGTCCATTTCCATCCCATTCTGTCACCCCCAAGTGACACTGGCTGTATTTCCACCCCATTCTGTCACCCCTAGAGTGACACTGGGCCCATTCCCACCCCATTCCTGCGCCCTCAGGTGACACTGTCTCCATTCCCGCACCCCCAAGTGACACTGGGTCCATTTCCACCCCATTCTGTCACCCCTAGAGTGACACTGGGTCCATTTCCACCCCATTCCCGTGCCCTCAGGTGACACTGGCTGTATTTCCACCCCATTCTGTCACCTCCGGGTGACACCGGGTCCATTCCCACCCCATTCCCGCACCCCCAAGTGACACTGGCTGCATTTCCACCCCATTCCCTCACCCCCGGGTGACACTGGGTCCATTTCCACCCTATTCCTGTACCCTCAGGTGACACTGGGTCCATTCTCACCCCATTCCCACACCCCCAGGTGACACTGGGTGCGATTACACCCTATTCCTGCACCCCCAAGTGACACTGGGTCCATTTCCATCCCATTCTGTCACCCCCAAGTGACACTGGCTGTATTTCCACCCCATTCTGTCACCCCCAAGTGACACTGGGTCCATTTCCATCCCATTCTGTCACCCCCAAGTAACACTGGGTCCATTTCCACCCCATTCCCTCACCCTCAGATGACACTGGGCCCATTCCCACCCCATTCCCTCACCCTCAGGTGAGTCTACCCACAGCAAACACAATCCATGAGCCGCAGGGTGTGTGCAGGTTCAAGCAGGTTCACATTCCCAGAGTTATCTCAAAAATATGGATAAGCCCCAGATAAAACTGCAGCCAGAGCTGCTGGTGACGTTGGCACTTGGGGTGTGTCGGGGTGGCTTTGGGTGCTGTCCCTCTCCCAAGGGTGCCTCTGACCTTGGAGCTCCACCCTGGGAGCGCATCGTGGAGCTCCGTGCTCCTGCTGAATCCGTGCAGCTCCGTGTGCAGCTCTGGGCACGGAGTATCTGTGTGCTCCGTGTGAGTGCAGATCCTCCATGGGTGGATGGAAGGAAATTTGCGTTTTCCTGGTTTTTTAGTGCCTGGCGTCTTTCCCGTTGGAAATTTTGGCAAAATGAGTTGTCCCCATGAACTTTTTGGGGGATGGAGGGGAAGGGAGTGTCTCTGTCCTAAGGGGGAACCTCCCACCTCATGGAATTTTGGGGTGAAAAATTAACCTCCCACCTCCCTATTAATTAAAAAANCCACCCCATTCCCTCACCCTCAGGTGAGTCTACCCACAGCAAACACAATCCATGAGCCGCAGGGTGTGTGCAGGTTCAAGCAGGTTCACATTCCCAGAGTTATCTCAAAAATATGGATAAGCCCCAGATAAAACTGCAGCCAGAGCTGCTGGTGACGTTGGCACTTGGGGTGTGTCGGGGTGGCTTTGGGTGCTGTCCCTCTCCCAAGGGTGCCTCTGACCTTGGAGCTCCACCCTGGGAGCGCATCGTGGAGCTCCGTGCTCCTGCTGAATCCGTGCAGCTCCGTGTGCAGCTCTGGGCACGGAGTATCTGTGTGCTCCGTGTGAGTGCAGATCCTCCATGGGTGGATGGAAGGAAATTTGCGTTTTCCTGGTTTTTTAGTGCCTGGCGTCTTTCCCGTTGGAAATTTTGGCAAAATGAGTTGTCCCCATGAACTTTTTGGGGGATGGAGGGGAAGGGAGTGTCTCTGTCCTAAGGGGGAACCTCCCACCTCATGGAATTTTGGGGTGAAAAATTAACCTCCCACCTCCCTATTAATTAAAAAAATTATCTTATTTTTGGTGCCAAACCTCCTTTCACCAGATCCTTCAGCTCCACGTGCCAAATTTTACAGTCACAGCCCCGGGACCAATTTGATGGCTCCCAAATCAGCTTTTATTCCAATAACACCACTTCCTAAGGAGGAAAAGAGCCTGGATTTGTAGATCCAGTGTGGAAAAAAACTGATTTGAGTGGCTGAAATCAGTGAGAAAAGGAGGAGAAGGAACAATTTGTACAACCAGACAGATTGGCAGCTCCAAACAGACCCTATTAATGCACTTCACCCTCTTTTTGTGTTTCTCTGAAATCTCCTCTCCTTTGGAAGGCYCAGGGTGAGGGAATTTGTCCCCATAACCATGATTTCCTTTTGCATGGCTCCCCTAAAACTGAACTTTCTCCAAGGAGCACATGAGGAKAGTGTGGATTAAGGGTTTTTTCATCCCCTAAAAATCCCTGCTCCTCAATAAAATCCATTTTCCCCACTAACATCACTTCCATCCCCAATGTCTGGAGCCCTCTCCATTTTATATCCTAATCCCTATTCCTAATCTCTATTTTATAAAATAAAATTTCTAAATTATATCCTAATCTCTATTTTTAGACMCCCTCAGGGCATCCCTATTTCTCCTCAAATGTTCTTAGTGCTTCTAAACCCTTTATCCCATCCCTCTCCATCCTTTTCTTCCTTAAACCACAAAAAAAAGGGATTTTTCCTTGAATTCCACAGCGTTGGGATTCCCACTGAGCCTTGGTGGGTTGGGATGGGGTCATTACTTAAAAAAACTTCAAATTTGGATGTTTCTCATCAGAGGGGAGCAGAGGATTGGGGAAAATCCTGGAATTCCACGTGAGGAGCAGCTGGCAGGGGTTTGTTTGGAGCTGCCAATCTGTCTGCTTGTACAAATTGTTCCTTCTCCTCCTTTTCCCAGCRATTTCCAGCCACTYAAATCAGGTTTYTTCTACACTGGATCTACAAATCCAGRCTCTTTTCCTCCTTAGRAAGTGGTGTTATTGAAATAAAACCTGATTTGGGAACAATCAAATTGTTCCCAGGGCTGTGACTGTAAAATTGGGCACATGGATAATGAAAGGAGGTTTGG
>NW_026624754.1:22326-29443 GCF_030028575.1 Malurus melanocephalus | reverse complement strand
AGTGGAATGTTTCTTTGCAATAGTGTTTGTTTTTTTGCAAATTCTCGCCCTAAGTCCGTTGTGCTTTTGCTCCAAATCCATTGAAAACTCTCACTGAGCCTGCTGTAAACTCTCCTAAAATCCTAAACCCCTTGCAAACTCACCCTTAACCTTCCTCAAACGTACCCATGCCCGCCTGAAATCTGCCATAAATACGCCGAAATCCCACGCTTAATGTGTCCTAGTCCCGCCCTGGATACTGGTTCAATCCCACCCTAAAATCGCCCTAAACATACTATGAATCCCACCCAAAACCCGCTCTATATCCTCCCTCCATTTTCCTTAAACCTGCCCAAAACCTGCCCAGAACCTGCCCAAAAACCCACCCCAAACCCGCCCTAAACCTGGCTGAAATCCTTGTCCAAATTCCACCTTATATTTTGCCCTAAACGCGCCATAAACCTGAATTAAATGTGTCGTATACCCGACCGAAATCCCGTCCTAAACCCGCCTTTTACCTGCCCAGAACCCGCCCCATCTCGCCTTAAAACATCTCAAAACTCTCTCAAACCCGCCGTAAACTCACCCCAAATGCGCCCTTCACCTGCCCGAACCTGCCCTAAAACTGCCATAAACCCTCCATAAAACCGACCCAAATCCCACCCTTAATCCGCCCCAAATCCTCGTGCAATTTCCACCCTAAGCACACCATAAACTCGTCCTAAACCGGACCTTAACCCACCCCAAAAAAGCCCCAAACCTGCCCTAAACCTGCCCTAAACCTTCCCCAAATCCCTAACCGGCCCTAAACCCGCCCGAAACCCAACCTAAAAATGCCCTAAACACATCCTAAACCTGCCCTAAATCCTAAACACACCCTAAACCCTCCCCAAATCCTAAACCCGCCCGAATCCTGCCCCAAAATCCCACCCAAATTCCACCGCTAAACTTGCTCTAAACCTGTCCTTAACCCACCCCTAAACCCGCCCCTAAACTTGCCATAAACCCTCCCTAATTTCCGCCCTAAACCTGCTCCAAATCCCGCCACAAATCCTGCCATGAACCTGCCTTAAACCCGCCCCAAATCCTGCCCTAAACGCACCCTAAAACCTGTCCTAAACCAGCCCTAAACTCACTCAAAAGCCGCTCTGAACCCGTCCCAAACCGGCCCCAATCCCTCCCTAAATCTTCCCCAAATTTCGGCCTAAACCAGCCCTAAACCCAAAATAAACCCGCCCTAAACTTGGCCTAAAAACAATGAAATCCCACCCTGAATCCGCCTTAAACCTGGCCTAAACCCGCCCTCAACTCGCCCTAAACCCACCCTAAGCCTGCCCAAAACCCACCCCAAATACCACCCTAAACCCAGCCGAAATCCACGTCCATATTCCACCCTAAAGCTGCCCTAACTCCACCCCAAACCTGCCCTAGACCTGCCCTCAACCTGCCCCAAATCCTGCCCAAAACCTGCCTGAAACCCACCCTAAACCGGGAGTAAACCCGCTCCAAACCCACCCCAGATCTGGCCCAAAGCCCACCCTAAACCCGCCCTAAACTCACCATAAACCCGACCCCAATCCCTCACTAAAGCTGCCCAAAACCTGCCCTAAACCAGCCCCGACCATGCTCTAAACCGACCCAAAATCCTGCCTTAAACATAGCCTAAACGCCCCCTTAATCCCGCCCTAAACCCATCCCAAACCCGCCCTTAACCTACCCTAATCCCACCCCAAACACTGCCCTAAACCCGCCCCAAATCCTAAATCCTGCCCTAAACCCACCCCAAATCCTAAATCCTGCCCTAAACCCTCCCCAGAATCCCGCCTAAATCCTGCCCCAAACCTGCCCTAAACCCTCCCTAAACCCGCCCCTATACTTGCCCTAAACCAGCCCCAAATCCCTCCCTTAACCTGCTCCACATTCCGCCCTAAATCCTGCCCTTAACCCCCCTTAAACCCGCCCCAAATCCTGCCCTAAATGAGCCCTAAAACTTGCCCTAAACCCCTCCTAAACTCGCCCAAAAGCCATCCTAAACCCACCCTAAATCCGCCCTGAAATTCAGCCTAAACCAGCCCTAAACCCGAACTAAACCCGCCCTAAACCCGGCCTAAAAACAATTAAATTCTGCCCTGAATCCGCCTTAAGCCTGGCCTAAACCCACCCTAAACCCGCCCAAAATCCAGGACCAAACTCACCCTAAACCTTTCCTAAACCCGCCTCAAATCCTAAATCCGCCCCAAACGCACCCTAAACCAGCCCCAAACTCATCCTAAACCTGACCCAAATCCCTCACTAAACCCGCCCTAAACTTGCTCTAAACCCGCCTAAACCCGCCCAAAAGTCACCCTAAACCCAAACCCAATCCTGAACTAAACCTGCCCAAAACCCGCCCTAAACCTGCTCCAAATCCTGACCCTAAACCTACCCTAAACCTGACCCATTCCCACACTAAACCAGCTTTAAACCTGCTCTAAACCAGACACGACCCCACTTTAAACCAGCTCTAAATCGACCTCAAATCCCCCCCGAAACCCAATCTAACCTGCCCTAAAACTGCCCCAAACCCATCCTAAACCTGCCCTGAATCCAGACCCTAAACCTGCTCCAAATCCTGACCCTAAACCTGCCCTAAACCTGACCCATCCCCACACTAAACCAGCTTTAAACCTGCCCTAAACCAGACACGACCCCACTTTAAACCAGCTCTAAATCGACCTCAAATCCCCCCCGAAACCCAATCTAACCTGCCCTAAAACTGCCCCAAACCCATCCTATACCTGCCCTGAATCCAGACCCTAAACCTGCTCTAAGCCCACCCTAAACCCGACCCAATCCAGCCCCCACCCCGCTCTAAACCCCCTCTAAACCGACCCCAAATCCTGCCCTAAACCCACCCTAAATCCATCCTAAACCCACCCCAAACCCTCCAGAACCCCGGCCTAAACCCCACCCAAAAACCTGCCTTTAAAAAAACCCTAAAACTGCCCAAAAGCCGCCACAAATATCGCCTAAAACCCGCCCTGGATAGGCCCCGAACCTGACTTAAACCCGCCCCAAAACCTACCGTAAACCCGCCCTAAACCTGCCTTAAACCCGACCCAAATCCTGTCTTAATCCCGCCCTAAACCCACCCCAAACCAGCCCTAAAAACACCCTAAATCCACCCCAAACTCACCCCAAACCTGCCCTGAACTCCCCCTAACAAAACCATAAACCCACATTAAACCTGCCCTAAACTCGCCCTAAATCCACCCCAAATTTTGCCCTAAACCCGCCCAAAGTCCCGCCCTAAACCCACCCTAAACCTGGCCTAAAACTGCTTTAAACCCGTCCACCCTAAACCCTAAACCCTCCTCAAACCCACCATCAACCCGCCGTAAACTCGCCCTAAACCTGTCCTAAACCCACTCTAAACCCGCCCCAAACCCAGCCTAAACCTGCCCTGAACCCACCCTAATTCCTGCCCTAAACCCGCCCCAAAACCTGCCTCAAACCCGACCTAAACTCCGCCCTAAACCTGCCCCAAATGCACCACAAACCCGCCTTAAACTCACGGCAAATCCCCGCCCTAAATCCACCCTAAACCCGCCCAAAACCTGCCTTAAACCTGCCCCAAACCTGACCTAAACTGGCCCCAAATCCTGCCCTAAACCTGTCCTAAACCCGCCCCAAATCCCAGACTAAACTCATCCTAAACCTTTCCTAAGCCCGACGCAAATCCTGACCCTAAACCTGCCCCAAATGCGCCCAAAACCAGCCCTAAACCCCACTCTAAACCTGACCTAAAAAAACCCTGATCCTGCCCTAAACCCGGCCCTAAATCCACCCTAAACCCACCCTAAATCCAGCCCTAAATCTGCTCCAAATCCCGCCCAAAATCCTGCCCTAAACCCGCCCCTAAATCCACCCTAAACCTGCTCCAAATCTCGCCCAAAATCCTGCCCTAAACCCGTCTAAAACCCAGACTAAACCCGCCTTAAACCCTCCTTAAACCCGCTCCAAACCCAGCCTAAACCTGGCCTAAAACCAGCACTAAACCCTGCCTAAAACCCGCCACAAACCCACCCCAAAGCAGCCCTAAACCCGCCCCATATCACGCCCTAAAACCGGCCTTAAGCCCGACTCTTAACCCACCTGAAACCCACCCTAAACTCGACTTAAGCCTGGCCTAAACCCGTTGTAAACCCACTCCAAATCCTGCCCTAAACCTGCCCTAAACACGCCCCAAACCCACCCTAAACCGACCCTAAAACCTCCCGAAACCCAGTCTAAACCCCAGCCTAAACCCACCTTAAAAAAAACCCCGAAAACACCCCAAAACTGCTGCAAATCTCGCCTTAAACTCACCCTAAACCTGCCCTAAACACGCCCTAAAACTGGCCCCAAACCCGCCCAAAAACAGCCCTAAACCCGCCATAAATCTGCCCAAAAGATGCCCTAAACCTGCCCTAACCCTGCTTAGCCTAATCCTGTCCTAATCCCACCAAAAACCTGCCTTAAACCCGCCCCAAATTTCACCCTACACACACCCTAAACCTGAACTAAACACGCCCCAAATCCCGCAAATCCCGCAAAAACCCCGCCCTATACCTGCCCAAAACCCGGCTCAAATCCTTGTCCAAATTCCACCCGAAATCCTGCCCTTAACCTGCCTGAAAACCGCCCCAAATCCTGCCCTAAAACTGCCCCAAACCAAGCCTAAACACACCATAAAACCCAGCCTAAACCCGGCCTAAAACCCAGCCTAAAACCCACCATAACCCCACCCAAACCTGCCTCAAACCCACCCTAAACATGGCCAAAAACCCACCCTAAACATGGACCAAACCCACCCTAAACATGGCCCAAAACCCCGCCCTAAACCGGCCCCAAACTCTCCGTAAACCTGGTCTAAACCCACTTTAAACCCGGTCTAAACCTGCCCCAATTCCAGCCCCAAACCCGCCCCAAACCCACTGTAAACCTGCCCCAAATTGGACCAAAATCCCACCCTAAACCCAAACTGATCTAAATCTGCCCCAAACCTGCCCAAAACCCGCCCTAAAGCCATCCTAAACCCGGCCAAAACCCTTGTCCAAATGCCACCCTAAACCTGCCCAAAACATGCCCCAAACCCGCCCAAACCGGACCCAAACTCACCCCAAACCTAGCCCTAAACTGCCCCAAACCTGCCCAAAATCCCATCCCAAATCCCACACTAAACCAGCCCTAAGCCTGCCCTAAACCTGCCCTAAACCCGCCCCATATGCCGCCCTAAACCAGCCCCAAATCCCACACAAAACCTGCCCCAAATCCTGCTCAAAACCCGCCCCAAATCCTGACCTAAAGCCACCCTAAACCCGCCCCAAATGAGGCCCAATCCTGCCCTGAAACAGGCTTAACGTGCTCTAAAGCCGCCCTAAACCCGTCCCAAACCTGCCCCAAACTTGGCCCGGTTCGGCCCCAAACCCAACTTAAACCTGCCCCAAACCCCCTACAAACTGAACTTAAACCCRCCCCAAAACCTACCCTAAACCAGCCCTAAACCTGCCCTAAACCCGACCCAAATCCTGCCTGAATCCTACCCTAAATCCGCCTCAAACATGCCCTAAACACGCCCTAAGCCTGCTGTAATCCTGCCCTAAACCCGTAATAAACCCGCAATAAACCGCCCTCAACCCACCCCAAACCCGGCCTAAAAACTCCTTAAACCTGTCCGCCCTAGACCATAAACCCGCCCTAAACTTGCCCCAAACCTGCTCTAAGACTGCCCTAAACTCGCCCAAAAACCTCCCCAAAACCCCCCAAACTCACCCTAAACCCGCCCCAAATCCAAATGCCACCCAAAACTTGCCCTAAACCCGCTTCAAACTAGTTGTAAACCAGTCCTAAACTCGCCCTAATCTCGCACAAAACCCGCGCTAATCCTGCCTGCAAATCCTGCCCTAAACTTGCTCTAAACCAGCTCTAAACCCGCCCTAAACCTGCCCTAAACCCGCCCCAAACCTGCCCTAATCCGGCCCCAAACCCGCCCTAAACCCACCCTAAATTTTGCCCTAACTCTCCCTAAACCCAGCACTGAACCTGCCCTAAAAACTCAGAATCTGCCATAAACCCGCCCTAAACCAGCCCTAAACCCGACCTTAACCTGCCCTAAACTTGTCCTAAACCCACCCCAAACCTGCCCCAAACCCGCTCTAAACCTGCCACAAATCCCGTCCTAAACCCATCCTAAGCCTGCCCTTAACCCGCCGTAAACACACCCCAAACCCTGCCCTAAACCTGCCCAAAACCTGCCACAAATCCTGACCCCAAGCCCACCCCAAACCAGCCCCAAACACGCCCTAAATCCGCCCTAAACCCTTCTGCCCTAAACCCTAAACCTGCTCTAAACTGGACCTAAACCCGCCATAAACCCGCCCTAAACTGGCCCCAAATCCACCCTAAACTGGCCCCAAATCCTAAACCTGCCCCAAATCCTAAACCCGCCCTCAACTTGACCCAGACGCGCCTTAATCCCGCCCTAAACCCATTCCAAACCCGCCCTAAACCCAGCCTAAACCCGCCCTAAAAAAACCCTAAACCATGTTATTTCCGCCCTAAACCCGCCTTAAATTTTGCTCTAAACACCCCCTAAACCCAGTGTTGAACCTGCCCTAGAAACACTCAGAATCCTCCCCAAACCCAGCCTAAACCAACCCTAAACCTGTCCTAAGCCTGCCCTAAACCCGCCCTAAATCCTGACCCCAAGCCCGCCACAAACTCACCCCAAAGGCACCCTAAACCTGCCCCCAAACTGCCCTAAACTCGCCCTAAACCTGTCTGCCCTAAACCCTAAACCTGCCCTAAACCCGCCCTCAACCCAGCCTATGCCTGCCCTAAACCTGTCCTAAATCCGCCCTAAACCCGCCCCAAACCGGCCTTAAACCTGCCCAAATCCTGCTCTAAACTTTGCCTAAACCCGGCCTAAACCTGGCACTAAACCGACCTGTAAGAGTCCTTATGGAAGACCCTGGACTGTCTCACGATTGACTAAGCCACAAGGCGGGAGAAATAGGGGCTTTTCGCTCAAAGGAGTCTGAGCCAGGTTAAAGTGGAAGGACTGCCAGGTTCCCAGCTCCTAGGCTGCTGAGAACAATGGATGTGAGCTACGGATGAT
>NW_026624754.1:19023-20101 GCF_030028575.1 Malurus melanocephalus | reverse complement strand
GCCTCAGAACTGTCAGTACGCATACGGCAGCAGAGTCCTGAGGGTCCGATGTGGCCTATTGGTTTTTACTCCCTTGGTTTCAGAGATGCTGAAAAGAGATACACTGCCTGGGAARAGGCATTGTTTTTGGTTGGCTTTGCTCTCATTGCAGTGGAAAAGATCCCACGAAAGCCAGCAATAGTCTTGAGAGGCTCTTCTCGAGTTATCGAGGCAGTCTCTACTGGGACTCCCCCACCTGACAGGGTGGCCCAGAGGACCTCAGTTAGAAAGTGGTATGCTCAAATTGAACATTATTGTAACTCTTTTTCAATAACCAAAGGAGCTGCGCGAGACCCAGCTAAACAGGTAGGCTTGGACGACGGCCAAGACAGACCTGCCTCAGTTGAAGTAGTCCCCGCTTCTCCCCCCAAACTATCGGCAAACTCTTGGTTCACCGACGCCTCTGCCAGGCCAGAAGGTAAAGGGTGGAGAGGCAAAGCTGCTGCCCTCCACACCTCCTATGGGGAACCATTTATCACAGAGGGGGAGGAGAGTGTCCAAGCTGGTGAGCTTTGCAGCGTTTTCCATCGTGAGGCATAGAATTCTTTTGTTTGCATTCACACCAGTTTCTATGCTGTGTTTAACCTTTTCTGCCTCTTGCTGGCAGAATCTGTTGTGTTTACTTTTCACAGGAGAACTCCGAGGGACATGCACATCAGATACTAAATTCGTAACCAGTTATGCATTRGACCTCGTGGACATTTTTCATTTTCGTAAAACTGAAAATCAAGATTGTTAGCTAAATTTAGTGCTGTGTAATATTCCCATAAAATCATGTCTACTAAAAACAATACAAGATACTATGGGGGGAAACTCAAACTTGATGTTGTAATACCTACCTACCCCCCCCCCAACCACCAGTTATGCCTACCCTGAAAATTTTTGGAATTGGACCAAGCGAATTGGCCAACAACAAATATTGCTTAGTCCGTCATGGTCTCTCAAACAAATCAAATTGTTAATAACAATGTCTCCGAAATTCAGCCAGCTTGTTCACCTTTAAGTAAACCTCTTTTGAGGGTGGACAACCTGGTTACGA
>NW_026624754.1:2482-18585 GCF_030028575.1 Malurus melanocephalus | reverse complement strand
GAAATGGCAAACAGTTAATTTAGAAGCTTGTATTGTCCGTGAACAACATGGGTTTATCTGTGAGAGTAACACACTTGAAGCTCAAGATATTTGTTTAGATACTGACCAAAATATCTGTCACTTTGAAATTCATCCTAAAGAGAATCCTAAAACAGTGCTGGTATATGTAGGCAATGGTTGTGTATGTATTAGGACTGCCTGTGACACCATAATCATAGAAAGCTTAGTGGTGAATACCAAAAATCATTCAAATTTTTGTGTTTGTAATTTCACTAAAATCAAAGGATGCGATTTTTCTTACTCAGCTCCAGTTGTTTCTTATCACCTCCTGCAATCCAACTATTCGCTGATAAACCAAATTACGCCTACCCCCATTGGAATGAATCTCWCCCTGGTGAAGCAATTGTTGTTTCACCAGGACTTGATCAAAATTTTAGAAAAAATAAAAAATACAGGCCAGAAAACCCTGATAACCGTTCATCACAATGTGAAAGAAATACATCATGTCCT
Organism: Malurus melanocephalus; assembly: GCF_030028575.1. NCBI lineage: Eukaryota > Metazoa > Chordata > Aves > Passeriformes > Maluridae > Malurus > Malurus melanocephalus. Next base: position 18,075 of record NW_026624754.1, on the reverse strand, counting down.
AGAAAGAGTAAGAAAAGGTGTTGAACATAATTGGTGGGACACCCTTTTTGGCTGGTCGCCAACCGCCACGAGTGTCCTGAACAAATTCTGTCATCCCAYYGTTGTCCTTCTGATTTTAGTTCTAATTAGCTTTGTTTTGTCAGCAATTCTATACGCGATTGATTTTTATAATGAACATGCATAATCTGATCGATATCCCTTTTTCTGTTGATGCTCCTCACGCTATTGATACAAGATAAGAATGTATTCCATTATTCTACAATTTAGTCATTTTATCCTTTTTGTTTGTTGYAAAACAATTGTTGTTTTATTAAGATTATTTTTGATTGAAATGATTACTGCTAGCAATTGTTGCTTCACCAAAACTTAATCAGAATTTTAATGTTGTTCAATAAATTGTATTATTTTTCCTCTTCTTTCCCTTCTTTTCTTTCTCTCTCCCTTTCCTGTCTCTGTCTTTTCCGGGTTATGCTGCCAGCTTTGACGAGTCATGAAGACCTCACCTCATTGCCGTGGAATCGTGCGGAGTGATCTTGACGACAATCGTGAGACACGGGGTGGTGTAAGAGTCCTTATGGAAGACCCTGGACTGTCTCACGATTGACTAAACCCCAGGCGGGAGAAAGGGGGGCTTTTCGCTCAAAGGAGTCTGAGCCAGGTTAAAGTGGAAGGATTGCCAGGTTTCCAGCTCCTAGGCTGCTGAGACATTCTTTCCCCACCACCTGGCCGACAAGTCGTGACTTGTAACCCCCCCCTCCTGGCCTGCAGCCACTCGCTTTGAAACAGACTATAAAAGTCTCCTCTGAGAGAGACCACCCTGAGAGACACTTCTCCCTACCAGCTGCCTGACGACCATCGTGGGACCTTGGAAGACCCTGTCAGCTGGTAGCTATAACTGCTCCCTGGCTCTCTCTCTCTCTCTCTCTCTCTCTCTCTCTCCCTCTCTCTCTCTCTCTCTCTCCTTCTCCTAAGACCCCGTCTCCCTCGCTCTCCCTATCTCCCTCTCTCACCCTTTCCCATCGCAAAATACTCAAATAAATTGTCTCTGATTATTTGAAGCATATACTTTTGCCTTCTCGTTTTCTTTTGCACCCTGAGATTCCAAAAAAGAACCTATCACGACTCCCGTTTCAACTCGAACGGATCGTGACACCACCCCAAACCATCCTAAACCCACCCCAAACCCGGCCTAAACCCGCTTTAAACTTGCCCGCCCTAAACCCGCACTAAACCCGCCCCAAGCCTGCCCTAAACCCTCCCTACACATGCCCTAAACTGGCTCAAATCCTGCCCCAATCCCACCCCAAAACTGCCCTGAATCCCGCTGAAACCCGCCCGAAACCCGCCCTAAACCCTGCCCTAAATCTGCTCCAAACCCCGCCCCAAACCCTGCAATACACCCCACCCTAACCTCTCGCCCTAAGCCTGTCCTAAACCCCGCCCTAAACCCGCTCCAAACCCCACCCTAAACTCTCCCTAAAGGTGCCCTAAACCCACCCCAAACCGGCCTTAAATTTGACCCCAATCCCTGCCCTAAACCCGCCCAAAACCTGCCCAAAATCCACCCTTAACCCGCCCCAAACCCTCACTAAAGCTGCCTCACATCCCACCCCAAACCTGCCCCAAACCTGCCGCAAAAATGCCCTAAACCCACCCCAAACCGGGCCTAAACCCAATTTAAACCAGTCCGCTCTAAACCCTAAACCTACCCTAAATGCACCCCAATCCTGCCCTGTAGCCACCCTAAAACTGTCCTAAACCCGCACTAAACCTGCCCCAAATATGACCTAAACACGCCCCAAACCAGCCTTAAACCTGCCCCAAATTCTGCTCTAAACTTTGGCTAAACCCCACCTAAACCTGGCCTAAACACCTCCAATTCCTGCCCTAAACCCCCTTTAAACCTGCCCCAAACACTGGCCTAAACCCGCCTGATATCTGGGACTAAACTTGCCCTAAATCCGCCCTATACCCGCCATAAAATTGTCCTAAACCCGCCATAAACCTGCCCTAAGCCTGCCTTAAACCTGCCCCGAATCCCGCCCTAAACCCGCCCTCATCCCGCCTCCAAATCCCACCCTAAACCCCCACTAAACCCCCTGCAATCCCCGCCCCAAAACTGCCCTAAACCCCGCCGAAACCTGGCCGAAACCCGCCCGAAACCCCGCCCTAAATCTGTCCTAAACCCACCCCAAACCTGCCCTAAACCTGCCCTAAACCTGCCCCAAACCAGCCTTAAAACCGCCCCAAATCCTGCTCTAAACTTGGCATAATCCCGGCCTAAACCCATCCTAAACCCACCCTAAACCCGCCCTAAAAACACTCAGAATGTGCCCTAAACCTGCCATAAACTTGCCCAAAACGTACCCTAAATCCGCCCCAAACCCAACCTTAACCCAGCCRAAACCTGCCATAAACCCGCCCCAATCCTGCCCTCAACCTGCCCTAAACTTGGGAGTAAACTCTCCCAAAACCCACCCTAAACACACCCTAAACCCGCCAGATTGTGCCAATTTCTTCCAAATTGTGCCAAATTGTGCCAAATTGTGCCAAACTGTGCCAAATTGTGCCAATTTTTTTCCAAATTGTGCCAAATTGCGCCTGATTGTGCCAAATTTTCACAAATTCTGCCAAATTGAGCCAAATTGTTCCAAATTGTGATAAATTGTGCCAAATTGTGCCCAAATCACACCAAATTTCGCAAAATTGTCCAAATTGCCCCAAATTCTGTCAAAATTGTGCCAAATGCTACCAAAATTGTGCAAAATTTTGCCAAACTGTTTCAAATTATTCCAAATTGTCCCAGATTTTGCCAAATTGTGCCAAATTCTTCCAAATTCTGCCAAATTGTGTCAAAATGTGCCAGTTTGTGCCAGATTGTGTCAGAATGTGCCAAAATTGTGACAAATTCTTTCAAATTTTGCCAGATTCTGCCAAATTTTTCCAAATTGTGTCAAATTTTGCCAAATTTTGCCAGATTGTGCCAAATTGTGCCAAATTGTGACAGGCTGTGCCAGATTGTGCCAAATTATGCCAAATTCTGCCAAACTGTGCCAAATTTTTGCAGATTGTGCCAGATTGTGCAAGATAGTGCCAAATTATACCAAATTGTGCCAAATTGCACCAGATTGTGCCAAATTTTCACAAATTGTGCCAAATTGAGCCAAACTGTGCTAGATTGTGCCAAATTGCACCAAAATTTGGCCAAATTGTGCCCAAATTGCACCAGATTGTGCCAAATTGTGTCAGATTTTTCTGAACTGCACCAAATTGTGCAAAATTTTACCAATTTTTGTCAAATTGTGATAGATTCTGCCTAATTGTGCCAAATTGTGTCAGTTTTTGCCAAATTGCGCCAAATTCTGCCAAACTGTGCGTAATTTTTTGGAATTGTGCCAAATTTCCCAAAATTGTGCCAGATTGTGCTGAATTGCGACAAATTTCACCAAATTGTTCCAGATTGTGCCAAATTGTTGCAGATTTTGCCAAAATTGTGCCAAGTCTGGCCAAATTGTGCCAAATTKTGCCAAATTTTGCCAGATTGTGCCAAATTGTGCCAAATTGCGCAAAAATTGTGACAAATTGTTCCAAATTGCACCAAATTTTGCCAAACGGTGCCGAAATCGTGCCAAATTGTGCCAGATATTCCCGAACTGTGCCAGATTGTGCCAAATTTTGCCAATTTCTGCCAAATTGTGTTCCAAACGATCCCCAAAACCCCAGAAATGAGACTTTCCATCTAGAAAAAATAATGAACAATTCAGAAGCCCGTGTAGACCTCATTCACAGGGTGACTGACAAGGAAGGCAATTTGCCATAGAGTTGAGGGTTTCCCAAACTTTATTGTCTAAATTACTCAGAACCATATAGTGAAATATATACCTAGACATATATATATATATGTGTGTCTTGGGTTGATTTTGTGCCAATCCTGTGTTCCTATATTCATCGGCTTCTAATGCCTTCTGTGCCTTTAAATGCAACCCGGAAGAGGGGGCAGGGGTGGCTGGGAAGGTGGCGCGGGCAGTTTAAAAGCCGAGGCTGCGGTGTAGCGGTTTGTTTTTGGAGCTCGGCTTTTTCTTTTGCGGCTCAGCTCTGCACCGTGGGAGGTTCTTACTCCCTGCCTGCAGCGGAGTTACATTGTTGCTGTCTAGCTAGCTYGGGTTTGTTAGCTTGGGCAACAGTTTTTTCCTGGAGAGACCCTCTCTGCGGCTCCTGTGATTCTTCTTCTGGAGCAATTCGGCGAGCGGCGGGGGAGAAGCTGCGTGGCTCCGTCTGGTCCCTGACCTGACCCCGGAAGAAGCCAAGCCGGCAACAGAAAAACACACTGAGCCCTCTGCTTCATCCACAGTGAAGAAAGGTCTATAATCCAGGTTTTTGCCACTGTTACGGGAGCGGCCATGTGGGTTTTTGTTTCTTTTCCCAGGGATGGGAGCCACCATCTTTTCTCTGCAGGAGAGCAGGAGCAGCTGCGGGGGAGGGCGCGGTGTGTGTTCCTGTTAAATATCTAACAGTTACTTTTTATCTGTGTCCTTTGGGAACCGTGTTTTGTTAATAAACTTTTTTTTTTTTTTCAATCTCATCACTTCTGCCCGAACATCTATTTCATATTGGTAGGAAAAAATTATTTCACTTCAGAGGAAACATTTCCTCTGCAACATTTTTCTCTGAAAACATTGTCTCAAACCAAGACAATATGTCTTGGTTTGAAAGAAAGGTGTTTGCCAGTGAAGGCAGGGATCCCCCTTGGAGTGGTGGATATGACCCCCGTTCCTTCCGAATTATTATAGCTTTGAAAATCATGGGCTTTCAGGCAAGAATATGGGTAAAAGGGAATAACAGTTTTTACTAATGTGTATAACAAGGTGAAACAAGCAACAACCAGTCCAGTCACAAACCTGGTGACAGCCTTACAGAAATACACCCTCCCCTTTGGTGCAGTTACAGTCTCAGTCGGCAGGGGCGCTGTTGGCTCCTGGCCGGGCAGGATGGGTGCGATGATTCCCCAGCGGCTGCAGGGGGCGATGTGGTGCGGGTCCCTGCTAGGGTCAGATCTCCCTCATAGCCAATGGCGGACACAAACTGGCAGAGGTGGATGAAGAAAAAGTTCCTCTGCAAACTCACAGCGGAAATGCCGATCTCCGTGCTCCTCTGGACAGCAAGAAACCCCAGAATGGCCGGAGGAGCAAAGAGATGAGCAGATTCCTGCAGCTGCAGACAGAAAGCAGCAGAACTGAACCACTGCATCACGAATCTCAGGGGTCCCAGGCAAGGCACAGGGGCAGAAGATCACAGTGCAGCAAACAGGAACCAATGAGGGGAGATGCTGGACTCTGCAGAAAAGAGCAGGCGAGCTCTGCCCCGGCAGGTAGCAGGTTGACCTCCTTCTCTGAGCCAAGCAGGGCAGGAAGTGAAGTCACCCCCCGCCACACACACACCCTCCCCGAGCCCAAAACTCCTGCGAGAACTTCCCTCTCTCCAAATAGAGGGATAGAAAAAAAAAACCAACCAAAAACTTGCCAGGCAGCAAGATCGTTCGGGTGGGGCGTAGGTCTTATTGTCTTTACTAATCGCCCAGCCATCAAAAGGATGACCTGGCAATCAGTGTATCCCAGCAACAAAATGGGAAAGAAAAATTCCCCAAGAAAGGAAACAAAAGGAGAAACCTTAACCCACAACAATCTATAAACATATATACATATGTACAAAACTGTTCAGAACAGCTGATACTAGCGAAAGCTGTCCTGAAGTGGTGGCTCCCCAGCCATTGCAGAGCTCTGCAGTAGCAGATTGGTCAGAGGCACAGCTGATTCTAAAAACAGATGCTGCTCGAATAGAAAACAACAACAAAGGAATCATTACTTTCCAAACTCAGCACCTCACAGGCTCAAGCAGGATTCCTCTGTGCCCAGAAATACGCAGAAATAGGACTGAGGGGACAATCTGCACCTCCACCTTCAAGTCCAGGACCTTGCTATGGCAGGCAAACATGATCCATAATCCCACTAATCCATTCATCCGGGAGTCTTGAGTTTTCTCAAGATTTTTGGGAAATTTTGGGGATTTTTTAAAATTTAGGGTTGTTTTTTTTTTTAAAAATTTAGGGATTTTTGCCCTGACTGCACTGTGGGAATGCTGCTTGCTGTCCCAGAGGTTAGTTACATTCAGGAAACTCCAGATACATGCTCAGGTTCCTCTTTTCTACAGACTGGTCCAATTTGGGTTGTCAAAAGAGAGGATGAGCAGAAGTCATTGCTCAGAAACATCCARTACTTCCAAGAAATGTTGATGCTGGTAGGATTTAGGCCTAGCTGTTGCTCTGAAACCCACTAAGGCACAGCTTTTAAACTCCAGGTCAACAGCAGGGAGACAAGTGGTGGACTCAGCCCTGGCTTACAGGGAGAGCAGTGTCTTCCTTTCCATGCCCTGCCCCTCCCCTGCTGGTTGGCACCTTCCTTTGCAGGAGGCTAGAGCTGAGTGTCATGTTCTGCAGCTCCCTGTCTGCCACACAACCTGGCACTAATCCTGCAGCAATTCCCCTTGATTTGACCATGCCAGGAGAGCCATTTACTAATGGGACTGGGATGAGTCCTGCTCAGCTGTCCCTACTTCAGTGTCACAAAGTCCCTCTACAAGCAGGGCTTGGTGGCAGAAGCCTCTAAGAGTAGGGTACGAGGGATATGCTGGGGCCCCTCTGAGGTTCCCAGTGAGTCCTCCCACAGCCCCCTCCTTCCCACAGCMAATTCTCTGACTGCTTGGTTAGGGCAGCTTTCAGTGGCTTCCTCCACCATCATTTCAGGCCTCCTGCCTGACATAGTTTTTTTTCCACCTGGTAAAACTGAACACATTCAAAGTACAAGATGGGACACAGAAACAATCCAAGGATGGAGCAGCTCTCCTCCGAGGAAAGGCTGAGAGAGCAGGGCTTGTTCAGCATTCAAAAAAGCAGGCGCTAGACTGAGCTTATTCTCAGCCTGCCAGACTTCATGGGGGCTTCTAAGAAAGATGGGGGACACAGCTTTTAGCAGGGCCAGTTGCAATAGGAACAGGGAAAATGGTTTTAAACTAAATGGTGGTTGATTCAGATTGGGTCTAAGATGAAATTGTTTGTGAGGAGCGGGGTAAAACACTGGCACCCAAAGAGCTGTTGGGTGCCCCATCCCTGGAAACACTTGCACTGCAAGCCACCTGATCTTCTTGAAGATGTCCCTGCGTGAGGCAATGGGGCTGGACTAGATGACCTTGATGATCCAGTCTAGGATCCTACTTAATTTTTGTTGGAAAAACACCAAGACTGGAGGTTAGTCTGAGGGGAGGCCACGTGATGCATTGGAGTTTAGCTGAAAAGCAAACCCTTGCACCCTAAACTGTGTGACCTGCAGCCCCTCCGCAATTTACCAGAAGTTGCTTGGCGGACCCTCTCCTGTCCTCAGCTGTGTCCAGGCAGCAGTTCATAAAGTCACACAAGAGAGAGGAATGTAGCCAAGGGTTCTTCAGCTGTGGGGTCACTTGTGTGGCTATCAGGTATAGGGCCTCAGGAAAAAGGAAAATGAGACTCCACCTGTTTCTTCTGTATTTGTACGTGCTTCCCTAGAAGGCATTTCTTAAGCTGCAGTTTCCAGTGGCACTTTCTTTCCTGGCAGAGGGTTTTCTCTACCCAAACATGAGAAACATGAATGCAAAACCACATTTTGCTCCCCTGGGAATTGACACCAGCTTTTCTACAAAGGATGAAGACCTGTGGGAAGCAGAAGTTTGGTTTGCTATGATACAGCGGGCAAAGCAAAATAAGTCCACTGCAAAGGAACTCCATTTTTGCAGAAGCTGCAAAGGGCCAATAAGCTCACCAATTTGATTATTTTATCAAGACACAGGTAAGGATTCAGCAGACAGTTGTAGCCACTGTCTGTGAAAACAGGATCACAAACTTGTCCAGGCCACCCAGACACATGACAAGATAATATCCTGGTGATTTAGAACCCTGAAAGTGTCCAAGAGACAGTGGATTTGGAAAAGATGCTACAGTTCTGAAGAAAATTGATGTGCTGTGGTTAATGAAGGAAAAGGCAATCAGAACTGCTGGGATGTTGGTTTGATATGCTTTGGCAGCTTATTTTAGGGAGTTAGTTGTTTGTTTGTTTGTTTGTTTGTTTGTTTAAAAATTGAAATAGGAAAGGTCCAGTGAGCCTGGCAGCCAGGAGGGCCAACTGTGTCCTGGGTAGCATCAGGCTCAGCATCGCCCACCTAAGAAAGACATGAAGCTATTGGAGAGCGTCTAAAGCAAGCCTATGAGGATGATAAAGGGTTTGTGGGGGGGAAACCCTGTGAGGATCAGCTGAGGGCACTTGGTCTGTTCAGCCTGGAGAAGAGAAAGCTGAGGTGATAGGGGAGACCTCATCACAGTCTGCAAGTTGCTCATGAAAGGATAAGCAGAGGGGCAGATACTGCTCTCTTCTGACAGAAAGATCTCTTCTCTGTGCTGCCCAGTGACAGGACCCAAGTAAATGGCATGAAGTTGAGTCAGGGGAGGTGTCAGCTGGATATTAGGCAAAAGTTTTTGGCCTACAGTGTGCTTGGGCACTGGAACAGGCTCCGCAGGGAAGGTGCCCACAGCACCAAGCCTGAGAGAGTTCAAAAAGTGGTCAATGGTCTCAGGCCCATGGTCTGATTCTCGGGGTGTCCTGTGCAGGAGTTAGACTTGATGGTCCTGATGGGTCCCTTCCAAGTCAGCATATTCTATGAGTGTGCCATTCTGGGATTCCACCTGCATTTCAAAGACTATTTATCACACTACTGAACTCAGCTGCTGAAAAATTCTTGTCATTCAGAAACAAAGCTTAAAGTCCTGTCAAAAGAAAGTGCAGGCAAAAGCTCAGGCATCGCTGAAGGCCAAGATAGCACATCTCTGAACTGTCGAACATGCGCTCCTCTTCTGGGATTCTCCCATTCATGGAACTGAAGCTACAGCAGATGCTGATGGGCTTGAGGAGCATTTTTAGAAGTGCATAGCAAGAATGAGACTTTTTCTCCTGGGAGACAGACCACAGAGCAGATGTCTCTGAGAGAATTTCCACCTTACCGTGGAAGGGGTTTCCTTATAGTGAGGAGGTTCTCCTTGCACCATTTCAATGCCCACAATGCCAAGCGACCATACGTCCACTTTGGGGCCATATGGCTGGCGTCTCACAACTTCTGGTGCCATCCACCAAAAAGTCCCAACYRTGGARTTGCRCTTTTSCTGCTTATGGGTGAGCTGAGCACAGAGGCCAAAATCACCTGAGGAGAAAAGCAAACACTGTTAAAGCCAGCTTCAGTTAGGAAACCAAGCAGAATAATTCCCCCATGCTCTGAGTCTGAGAGTGTGCTCGACTCCAGCTGGAAAGGCGGTCATGCTGTTTCCTCAAGGAAATACAGACATTTTCTAATGTTTTCTAAAGTTTTTCTAAAATTTTCTACTAAACAAAACTTACCTGTTGTACGCAGGGGCTCTTCTTTATTCACCTGAAGTCTGAGACTGTAACTCCCTTCCTCCACAAGAGCCATATACAAAACACAGCCACTCCTGACACCTTGCTCCTCATATCTCTCTGCAGGCTGCACTTGTGCTCTCAGCTCACAGCAGGGCTCCATGTTCTCCCACAAGCATCACATTTGGGTATCCAGCAGTCACTTCTAAGCAGGCCCACATCACATGCTGGCAACGCTGCATGTGACCTAGAGTACCTACCCAGCTTGACAGATCCATCCAGCCCCAGAAGGATGTTGTCACTTTTGACGTCTCAGTGGATCACCATATTGCAATGCAGAAAAGCAGTCCTCGTAGGCACTGAGAGAGAAAAAAGAAATAGGAAAGTAAAAATTGCTGATCTGGTTTCATCAAACAAGAAAGAAGAAATCAGACAAGAAGAAGAAAGGAAAGCCATGCTAGTCACTTTTCAGATGCAAACACCACTTTTGGTGTAATCTGCTTTTCAGCTGAGGACTGTGGTAACTCACTCTCTGTTTTTATTTGCATTTCATTTAAAATTTTGCCACCAACAGGTTTGCTTTTACAGGTAAGGACTGAAGTACAGACAGGCTTCCAGTAAATGTTTAGAGAGGCAAAGCACAAAAGCAAATAAAAATAAAACGAGAGTATACATCAGTAGACAAGAGTGTAAGAACCGAGAAGAGTAAGCTCTGAATATGCTGTTCTTTCCACCTGTTCCAAAAGGCAATCCAGTCTGAGCCATCAGAAAGGACAAGCAAGATCCCTTACCTCCCCTACAAACAGCAGCTATCTGTCCTTCAGTCACTGCCATCTTGCTAATCACATCTGTTAAAGAGTGTCCATCCATGTACTCCATTACCAGCCAGAGTTCTTGTCCACGAGGTAGMTGAAGGAAGAACACAAAGGCGTGAAGATGAATGTGCCTGGCTCATCTGCCTTATGAAGAAGAGCACAGTGGAGATTTTTTTCCAGTTCACTTTTATTTGAAGACTAAAATGGAGAGACATCCTGTGTTGGCTATGCATTGCTTGCAGTCTCTGCAGTAGGAACAGCCCAAGGGAAATAATCTCTCTGATGGTTTATCAGCACATACCATAAGACGCTTGAAAAGGATCAATCCCAAACAATCAAACGGCGTGGAGGAAGTGAAGTCTTGCAAGCTGTTGATTTAGCAAGAGAGGGCTGATACAGGTTTTTGAAAATAGTCTTCAAACTATGTATGCCCAGCAAGATTAACACAGACAAAATGCAATCTTCTCTCCTACATCATACATGAGTAGATTAATAATGAAAATTATCCATTTTCTGCCAGTGAGGAAGGGGCCTTTTAACCTTTGCCTTACAGGTATGTCAATGAACATTCACATGATGACACCAGAACTCCTTACCTGTCTAAATAGGTGACAATGTCGGGGTTCTTCATGATCCTCATGATCAGGATTTCTTTCAGTAGTCCCTTGATGTTCTGTTGTTGCAGATTAATTGTCCTTATGGCCACCTCAAAAGACATTGAAAACTATTAACTTGAGCATTCTGTGGCACAAGATCCCAACGAACATGGAATGCGTGGCTTTGGAACAACACAGCCGAGTTGTGCCAAACTGCCTCATGATTGGACATCAGAGCAATTAGGAGCTGATATTCCAACAGCCTGCTTCTCCACTTGCTTGGGAGCCATTTACAGAACACATGGCCATAGACCTTTTGCCTTGCCAACTTCTCAAATGACAACATTTCATCACCACCGTGGTCACTCACACACCTTTCGCAAGCACAAGACAATTTTACTCCTGGCACCATACATCAAAACTGGTGGCAATACTTTAGCATTTCTAGGGGGTTTTATCTGTTTTTCAGAAGCTGCTGCTATTCCTAACTGCACAACAAAGCAAACATTGCAGATAAAACCATCGCAGGAAGAACTCTAAGGTTACTCCAAAAAGACCCACAATCCTGGTACTTCCTAACTTCTTAGTTTGGATTTTGAAATGCTAAGGAACATTCTTTAACATAGTTTAGATTTGCAATTATTTTCTGGGTTTCAATAGGAATATAATTCATTCTACGGTCCTGATGGATATGCCCTAGGCTAGAAGCGGGGCATAGGGTTTAAGACCCTGTGAGGAGCCATTCTAATCTTGGTTTGCCTCAACACTGCTTGTCAGAGGCATGTGGGGGAAGGGGTGCACATGTGCAGCCTGCAGGAGGTAAACAGGAGATGGGTGAAGCCTTGTCTCTGGGGGGCTTTTGCCTGGCAACACCTCCATGGGCACCTGGAGACACTGCTCTCCCCAGAGACATCTCTCCACTCAGATGGTGGAAGGGCTCCACCAATGGAAGAAGGATGGACTGGACCAATGGTCTCCTGGTCAGCAGGCAGACTTTGGGAGGAGCCAGGGGGTATAAAAATAAACTGCACCATGAGTTGGGGGCAGTTGAATTGGGGGGCAGGTGAATTGGCGTGCAGGGGGTTGAATTGGGTTGAGTTGCATTGGGTGCAGTTGAACCGGGTCTGTGGAATTCGGGGCAAGTTGAACCGTGTGAGCTGCGCTGGGCTGCACTTTGCGGAGCTGAGACTTGGGAGAGCTGGACTCTCGCGGGGGCTTGAATTGGTCTCTTGCTCGCCCACCACGTATCCGCCTTCCCTCCTGAGCACTCGGCAGGACACCATCTGCCCTCCAAGCCTGCAGTGCAGCGTCTGCCTCGCCTCGCTCCTCCGCKGACCCAGCCTCCGCTGTCCTCCCTGTGCCACCTGCCTGCCTCCGACCTCGCCCGCCGCTGAGATCCTCGCGTCAACTCCACCCAGGGTCCCGGTCCTGCCCGAGTGTCCACTCACTGTGTGTCCAGCAGCCCATCGCCACGGGAACCGCTCCTCTCCCTGAGCCGCTCTCCCTCCGGCAGCAGCGCTCACCCCCGTCACGTGGACGCCGACGGCACCCCCCGGTCCTACTGGTGGTAATGCCCGCTCTCTCCCTCTGTCTCCTTTACCCATCCCTTTTCCATTTTCCTTTCTCTTTGCTGTCTTTTCCAGCCCCCTTTAGTGGGCAACTACTTCTTCTCCATTTTCGGGTTACCAATAAATGGTTCTGAGATACAAAGTTTGTCTCGGTTGACTTAATTTCGTTCTTGACCATCCATTTTAAAAGAACTCCTCGCAGTTCCCTACGTTTGGAACGCGACAGGCCCCTTGTAGATCTCTCCTTAAGCACGGTTCCCAAGGATAGCACTGGGAGTAGATAAAGAACTACCATTGAGATTCAGACGTATTTGCTGACAGCCAGAAATGAGAATGTGGGAATCTGAAACTGTAGCCCCAAAGAGCAGTAGGACTCTCAGACACCACCATGTCTGTTTATTACAAATAGCACCTCAGTATGGGCTGTCACACCAGACTGACACAGAGCTGCTCAGTTTAGGAGAGAACTTTGCTCTTAATAAACCTCTTCTTGAGCAGTGTGTATGATGAGCAGCTTTGCTAGGGCTGAAACWGAAAACTGTATTCCAAATGTGGTGTCTCCTACACTAGGCATTATACTGCTGGAAAAAAATGCTAAGTTTTATCTGTGCCTGAATCTGGGATTAAAAGAATTGGGCCTGAACGATGGCAGTCACCATCAGAGGGTCGATGCATAATTGGCAATTAAAACTCCGCTAGAATGCCTTTCTCTGAAAGACACCGCCGTCCCCCTTTTACATTCTTTCTGGTAGCCAAAAAGGACCAAGTGTATCCAAAAGGCACTTGCAGGCTGAAACAGGTCTACGCTTCTTTTGCCCTTGCAGCAAAGTTCTACGGGCAATGAAAAGCTGCAGCCACAGCTGCCAGCACAGGTGAAAGCACTCGCGAGTTGCACAATCTGCAGGAGTGGGTTGCAGTTACCTGTCCTCCTGTGACAGTGTCTCGTGCCTTATAAGCAGTTCCAAAACCCCTAGAAACAGAACAGCAGCCAAGAAAGGAGAAGTAGTTCAGTGCCTTGGAGGGAAAGCCAGCCCAGGCAAGAGATGTCTGCCACCTGCAGAGTTTATAAAACACCTGGCTTCATCGAGTCCTCAGCCAGCAGCACAGCAACCCACAAGCCCTCTGCCAGTGCAGGGTGTCCGTGAGAAAGCTTAGGTCCAATAGGAAGCAAAAGGACTGTTGTGAATCTCAAATGGACACACTAGATTATTGTGAGTCTTTTCTTTCCCTCTTTTCTTCTTGTGTCTTTGCATGTGTGTGTTTTCTCCATGCAATGGAACATACAGTCCTATTGGGCCTTCTCCAATGTCTCTCTTGAATTCATCTGCCTGAATCAGGCAAACGCAGCACAGTCATTCTCAGAAGGCTGAACAGGCTGTTTGAGGAAAGGATCTCAACCCAACTGTCTCCAGCATGCAAGGAAACCAGTCTCCAGGCGTCCTGTGAGGTCACAGCTAAAGCCTGATGAGGTATCTGATGCTTGTTTCTCCTCCAGACCAGAGGATCCTTAGGCAGCTTCTTTGTGTGTCAAGAGCCATTGGCAGCTGCTTCTGTAGGCTGCCCCAGGCCCTGGAAGAGCCCTGCTTTTGAGGTACGTGCTTGCTGCTTCCTGACACAGAGTGAGCACCATTGACTTAAGAAAGGCCACAGCTTGGGTGATTACTTGCAATAAAYCCATAAACACTGAAGGATCCATGATAGGTCTGCTATCAGGCAGATGGTGCATTTTCCCCTCAAGTGCCTCAGCACTCTTTCTGTTCCTGGATTTTTGGGTTTTCCTGCCTTGCCTAGAAAGCTGACTTGTTCTTTCATCCCTGGTTCCAGGTCTTAAACATTGTGGTATAAACCCTAACCTCTGACTACTGTTTTCAGCAAAGTATTGGAAAGAAATATTACTGAGAACTGCTACCTGACAGCCACTGTTGCCTTATCAATCAGGCTGATCTGAAAGAGAGGCCAGACAAACTTAAGAGAATGAGAATACACAACTTTAATACAGGGCTATTGGTACATTAGGGCAGACAAAAGCCTCCTCCTGAGGCTACACCCAAAATGGACACGGGGTCACAAGATCTTCACCTTTTATGAGTTCTGCCTTATTAACATATTGGTTCTTAATTCTCCAATGATCTTTAGAGGTGATGATGTCAACCACCCCAAACTTGCTTCCCCCAACTCGCTGTTGTTTACATATTTTGGGGCTCTCAGGCAGCGAGGTGTCCTTGGATTCAGGCTCAGAGAGGGATTGTTTTGTCTAAAGATGAGAGAATGGTAGTTTTAGCACTGTACTAGAGAAGTACAAGAATACAGACGCATGAAAATATAGAAACAAAAAATCCTAAGGCATCATTTCCCCCCTTTAGAGGCCTGACAAGGYCTCTACCTTGTCAGGTCTCTATTCTAGATATTTACCAATAGTATGTATCCAAGAACAATGTGTATTTAACAACAGTAATGTTTTACTCAGTTGGCTATCATACAAACAGAATTAGGATTACAGTTACTATGAACTGTTCCTTAGTCTAGGTCAGTTTGGTAACCATGATGTGAGGGTGTGGAAGGTATATTCAAAACTCAACGTAATGTATTTTGAATGTTGTCTAATATGAAAATTTGAAATTTAGATACATATTTTGCCTAGGATTATATACACATTTTGGTTCCACCCCTGTACCATGGTTACCAATGGTGTAGATAACGAGTACAGAAACCCTTGTTTTAAACTACATCATCCCCGTTTGCATGAGTCTCTGTTTTTCCAGTTGTTTCTACAGCAGAAGCCTTCTTAACTTGGGAGTAGTGAATCCAGGGTCCTTTGCCAGCGACTTTGACTACAGTAAAGGTTGTCAGCAGGACTTGGAATGGTCCTTTCCACTTGGCCTGKAAAGGATCACTGTCCCACCACTTAACATAGGCCCAGTCTCCAGGTTGGAAGGGATGTGCAGGTGTGTCCAGTCCTATGGGTCTGGATAACATGATGTAATTCTGAAGCTTCTGCAAAGTGGAACTTAAAGCCATTAGATATTTCTGCAAATCAAGTTTTCCCCTCATATGAATTTCTACCGGGACATGTGGAATTTGATATGGCCTGCCATACAATCTTTCATAGGGGCTGATGTTATCCCTCCGCCTGGGTTGTATATGAAT
>NW_026624754.1:0-1962 GCF_030028575.1 Malurus melanocephalus | reverse complement strand
TTTTTTTACTCCTAACACAACCCTCTTCCTTGTATCAGGATTGTTCCTACAGCAGATTTCACATTTGCTTACTACTGATTGTACAATATCAGCCATTCTCTTTCCTATCATTACCTTTTTTAGATGTTTCAAAAGATTCTCTACTCCAAAATGTGTGCTCTCATGTTCTCTCTGAGCTATCTCCCGGAGGATCAGGGGTGGGACTACAACCTGGTTTACTGGTGTGACACCCCATCCATTTTCTGTAATCTCAGCCTTAAGGAACTTAATTAATTTGTTGTCTGTCTGATCATACTTTGGGGTGAACTCTGACAGATCAACCTCTTTCTGTGGTATCACTGTAAAAACCCCCTTTTCTGCTATCTCTCTAGCTGTTTTGTCAGCGAATCAATTTCCTAATTCTGGAGTGGTTTTCCCCTTTTGGTGACCCCTACAATGCATGATAGCTACCTCTGTAGGTTTCCTGATGCTCTCCAAGAGGGTAAGTATCTGCTCAGCATGTTTGATTTCATTATCTTGAGCATTCAACAGTGCCCTTTCTTTCCAGATAGATCCATGGGCATGAATAATGCCAAATGCATATTTCAATTCAGTCCATATTTACCTTCTTTCCTTCACTCAGGTCTAGGGCCCTCGTGAGTGCAATTAGTTCAGCCTTCTGTGATGACACATCTGCTGGCAAGGCTTTTGCCTCAATCATTTGATCTATGTGAAACAGACGAAATGATAGATCTATTTCATCCTGTGCATAACCTGTCCTCCTACCCTTCATCATGAAGCTGCTGCCATCCGTGAATTGTTCCCAATCAGGATTCTCTAGGGGCATGTCTTTCAGGTCTGACCTGCTGGAATAGACTTCTTTGATTGTCTGCAGTCATACTCAGGCACACTGTCAGTTAAGGTAGAGGACAGAAACATGGCAGGGTTAACAGCAGAAGTTGTTTTCAGGGTAACATCATCCTGTTCCAACAACATAGATTGGTAGTTAAGCATTCTGCTAGGGGATAGCCAGTGTCCCCCCTTTTGTTCCAGTACAGATATCACTGCGTGGGGTACATACACAACAATGTGCTGCCCAAGGGTGAGTTTGCGGGCCTCCTGTATCAGGATGACAGTTGCTGCCACAGCTTTTAAACAGCCAGGCCACCCTTGGCTAACGCTGTCCAGCTGTTTTGAGAAGTAGGCCACAGCTCTTTGTTGATCTTGGAAAGACAGGTGTTTGCTAATGAAGGCAGGGACCCCCCTTGGAGTGGTGGATATGACCCCCCTTCCCTCCGAATTATTATAGCTTTGAAAAAAAATCATGGGCTTTCAGGCAAGAATATGGTGTCCCCGTTTGAAAGACAGGTATTTGCTAATGAAGGCAGGGACCCCCCTTGGAGTGGTGGATATGACTCCCCGCTTCCCTCCCAATTATTATTATAGCTTTGAAAAAAAAGAATCACGGGCTTTCAGGCAGGAATGTGGGTAAAAGGGAATAACAGTTTTTACTTATATATATATATATATATATATATATATAAAACAAGGTGAAAACAAGTAACAATAAATATAGCAACAACACAGACCAGTCCAAACCTAGTGACAGCCTTATAGAAACAGTCTCTCTCTTGGCGAGGTTACAGTTTGGTTGGCAGCAGCGCCGCTGGCCCCCGGCTGAGCAGGGAGGGCGCGACGACTCCTCGGAGACTGCAGGGGACGTGGTGGTGGGGGTCCCGGCTAGCCAAGATCTCCCGCGGCTGGGATGATCGATACAAAATGGCAGAGGTGGATGGAGAAAAGTTTCTCTGCAAAACTCACAGCAGAAAATGCCGGTGCTCTTCTGGACAGCAAGAAATCCAGGACCTCAAAAGAGACGAGCAGGAATCCCGCGGACGCGAGGCGGGATGGAGCAGAGTTCACCCTCCTGAAGCTGGAATCCTAGGCAAGGCACCGCAGAGCCAAGCACGGGGCCGCCACCAG
>NW_026624753.1:32184-33346 GCF_030028575.1 Malurus melanocephalus | reverse complement strand
AAGGCACTGGAATGGAATTCCCGGAGAAGCCATGGCTTCCCCATCCCTGGAAAGCGTCCAAGGCCAGCTTGGATGGAGTTTAGACCACCCTGGGATCTGGGAAGTTTTCCAGGGAGGGGACTTGAACCTGGATGGCCTTGAAGGTCCTTCCCAACCCAAACCATTCCGGAATCGCGTCCTGCTCCGGATTCTGCCAGAAAACGAGAACGATTCCCTCTCCAACACCTCGGAACCGCGGCCATCACGTCCAGCTGGCTGCTGACCTCTCCACGGACTCTCATCTGGCTTGGAGAACATCCCAGCCAGTCCAGACTTTGGGAAGAACAATTTTCAGGAAGGTTTGGGGTGGGAAACGTTCCCTGGGATGAGTCGCCSGCGTCACCCGGAACCCGTCCCGTGCCGGACAGGCCGGGCGAGTTCTGGAGACTCCACCGACGTCTCATCCAACCCCCAAACGTTGGGATGCGGTTCCTCCGAGCGTCTGGGGGATGATTTCCCTAATTTCCCYGCCGCTCCGGGGGTTTTTAATCAGCCGGCAAATTGCAGGCCCGGCCGATTCCYGCCTTATCTCCCGGTCTCGCCTCTCAGGTTCAAGGGCCCTGCTGGGGCTTCGTCATTTCGGGACGGCACTCCCAAACTGGGAATTACTGGGATTAAAGGCTTTGGAAGCTGCTCCTCCGGGAGAGCGATCCCTGTTTAACCACAGGAAGCATTTTTGAGGTTCTTTGAATCTTTCCAGGTGAGGAAAGATTCCGTGAAAAATCCTCCAGAGATCGCGTTCAATCCGAATTCTCCTGTCATCCTCGAAAATTTCATGATGTGGCACATCCCTCTAACCTGGTTACCCGCTTTTCCCGCAGTGTTTCGGAAGGATCCCCACGTTTCCTCCGTCCTATTTTCCGTCGCGAAGGTGACGCGGATCAGAACGGGAATTTTTTGCTCTCCCGCGGGGCCGGGAGCCTGATTCGCTCACAGAAAGCTGGGATAATCAAACCTTTCAGCTGCTTTGTTCCAGACACCTGTTCTTGGAACAGGAGGCTGCTGTGAACTCCCACGATGGGCTGGGAATGGTGGGATTCTCAGGGAATTGAATTCCAGGTTCAGGAGGAGGATTCGRTCCCATTCTCACCACGGGGAGGGTGTAGGAGTTGGGATTTGGGTC
>NW_026624753.1:25280-27861 GCF_030028575.1 Malurus melanocephalus | reverse complement strand
GGTTTTGTCAAATCGGGAGGAAATGATCAAATCTTGCATTGATCCCGGTGGGATTCTTYRGGAAGAATTTGGGAATTTTGTGGGGGTTGAGGTGCTGTTCCTGCTGGATGAGGAGTGGTCAAAGTGGGGATTGGAGGGYTCTGTCTCAGCTTTGTGGGATCATGGAATAGTTTGGGATGGAAGGGACCATTATAGATCCAAATCTTTCCTAAATATTCACATTCCTGGCTGTTGGAAAAGTGACACCTATCTGTTTTCCCTCAAGGAAAAATACATAATCTCTCCATGGAGGAACTCAGAATTTGGGGGTGTTTTTGAGGGAAGGAGAAGGTCGGAGCGGCCGCGTCATTCAGCTCCTTGTATCCAAGTTTTATTATGGATAAGGCATATTTCCACGTGATGGAGGTGGGAATGTGATCCATGGCGGAACAGCCAATGGGCTGGCCGGGAAGCCAAAATAAACAGTGTGGAGTAGGAGGAGGAATTTTGATGTGGCAGGGAGCGAAATCTGGTGTGGGTTGGCGTGGAGTCGACTCGAGGCTCAAACGGGAGGGATTTAACCCGGAATTCTTGTGCGGAATCCAACGGTGAATTCCCTGTTGGCTTCCGGGGTGTCGTCTTGCCCTGCCGTGGATCGCTCCATGAGTTGTTTTGGGAGGGTCTGTGGGAAAGGGCGGGATGTGGAAGGTGAGGAAGGGTCCAGTGATGAAGATGAGGAATTATCTGGTGCAGAAGGCTGGGAATGGTCATTGTGGAAGGTGAGGAATGTCCCTTGTGGAAGGGGGGGATGATCCCATCGGGAAGGTGAGGAAGAGTCTGGTGGGAAAGTTGATGAACAATCTGGTAGGGAATGTAGGGAATGGTCTGACATGGAAATTGAGGAAAGAGTGGATGTGGAAAATGAGGAAAAATCTGTTGTGGAAGGTTGGGAATGGTCACTGTGAAGGTGAGGAAAGGTTTGATGTGGAAAGTGAGGAATAATCTGGTTGGGAACGTTGGGAATGGTCATTGTGGAATGTGGGGAGTGTCCCTTGTGGAAGGTGGGGATGATCCCATTGGGAATGTGAGGAAGAGTCTGGTATGGAAGGTGAAGAACAATCTGGTGGTGAATATAGGGAATGGTCTGATGGGGAAATTGAGGAATAATCTGTTGTGGAAAGTTGGGAATGGTCATTGTGAAGGCGAGGAAGGGTTCGGTGTGGAAAGTGAGGAAGGGTCTGGTGTGTGAGGTGAGGAAGGGTTCAGAGTAGAAGGGGAGCAATGATCTGCTGTGAAATTTAGGAAATGATTGGATGTGGAAGGAGAGGAATGATTGGATGTGGAAAGTGAAGAAAAATCTGTTGTGGAAGGTTGGGAATGGTCATTGTGAAGGTGAGGAAAGGTTTGATGTGGAAAGTGAGGAATGATCTGGTTGGGAACATTGGGAATGGTCATTGTGGAATGTGGGTAGTGTCCCTTGTAGAAGTTGAGGAATGATCCCATTGGGAAGGTGAGGAAGAGTTTGGTGTGGAAGGTGAGGAACAATCTGGTGGGGAATGTAGGGAATGGTCTGATGGGGAAAATGAGGAAAGATTGGATGTGTAAGGTGAGGAAAAATCTGTTGTGGAAAGTGAGGAAAAATCTGTTGTGGAAAGTGAGGAAAAATCTGTTGTGGAAGGTTGGGAATGGTCATTGTGAAGGCAAGGAAGGGTTCGGTGTGGAAGGTGAGGAAGAATCTGGTGTGTGAGGTGAGGTGAGGAAGGGATCAGAGTAGAAGGGGGGCAATGATCTGTTGTGGAATTTAGGGAATGATTGGATGTGGAAGGTGAGGAATGATCGGATGTGGAAGGTGAAGAAAAATCTGTTGTGGAAGGTTGGGAATGGTCACTGAAGGTGAGGAAGGGTTTGATGTGGACAGTGAGGAATGATCTGGTTGGGAATGTTGGGAATGTCCCTTGTGGAAGGTGGGGAATGATCCCATTGGGAAGGTGAGGAAGAGTTTGGTGTGGAAGGTGTGGAACAATCTGGTGGGGAATGTAGGGAATGGTCTKATGGGGAAAGTGAGGAATGATCGGATGTGGAAGGTGAGGAAAAAATTGTTGTGGAAGGTTGGGAATGGTCATTATGAAGGTGAGGAAGGGTTTGATGTGGAAAGTGACGAATGATCCCATTGGAAAGTGAGGAAGGGTTTGGTGTGGAAGGTGAGGAAGAATCTGGTGTGTGAGGTGAGGATGGGTTGAGAGTAGAAGGGGGCAATGATCTGTTGTGGAATTTAGGGAATGATTGGATGTGGAAGGTGAGGAATGATTGGATGTGGAAAGTGAGGAAAAATCTGCTGTGGAAGGTTGGGAATGGTCACTGAAGGTGAGGAAGAGTTTGATGTGGAAAGTGAGGAATGATCTGGTTGGGAGCGTTGGGAATGGTCCTTGTGGAATGTGGGGAATGTCCCTTGTAGAAATTGAGGAATGATCCCATTGGGAAGGTGAGGAAGAGTTTGGTGGGGAAGGTGAGGAACAATCTGGTGAGGAATGTAGGGAATGGTCTGATGTGGAAATTGAGGAATGATTGGATGTGGAAGGTGAGGAATGATCGGATGTGGAAA
>NW_026624753.1:22471-23950 GCF_030028575.1 Malurus melanocephalus | reverse complement strand
TGAGGAACAATCTGGTGAGGAATGTAGGGAATGGTCTGATGTGGAAATTGAGGAATGATTGGATGTGGAAGGTGAGGAATGATCGGATGTGGAAAGTGAGGAAGAGTTCAATATGGAAGGTGGGGCATGGTCCCATTTGGAAGGTGAGGAAGAGTCTGGATTGTGAGGTGAGGAGGGATTCAGTGGGAAAGGTGAGGAACAATCCCATGTGGAAAGTGGGGTCTGATCCTGAATGGAAGGTGAGGAAGATGAGGGACAATCCCATGTGGAAAGGGAGGAAGATGAGGGACAATCCCGCGTGGAAAGGGAGGAAGATGAGGGACAATCCCAATGGAAGTCGGGGCATGGCCCAGCGTGGAAGGTGAGGAAGGAACGTGAGGAAGAAGAGGAGTAATCCCATATGGAAAGGGAGGAAGGGTCTGCTGTAGAACACAACCCCAAGGACTGTTTGGGATGGGCTGGAAGGGCCCTGTGATCCCACAATCCCGTGACCCCACAACCCCGTGACCCCACAACCTCCCGGTGTTCTGTGACCCCAAAATCCACACCCATTCTGGTGCCCATTCTGCACCAACCCAAATCCCCCCCAATTCCAGCTGCAGCAGGATTTAAACTCAGAACCAAGACCCAATTTTATCCTCCAGCTCAAATCCCAAAATCCATCCCGAATCCCGTGGCAACTCTCCAGCTCCCGGCAATTAAACCCCGCTAACGATGGAACCGCTYGTTCCGTCCCTCGTGATTGCAGAGGGACGTTCCTGGCGCAGCCTCTTAACGAGCGCCTTCCAACACGGTTCTGCGGCGCTGTTAAAAAAAAAAAAAAAATTAAAAAAAGAATAAAATCAAATATGCATATTTTAAGGAGACAGATTGCTGCCTTCATCTGGCTCCCTGATTAGATGCCAGGGCGGCACCGTGCGACAGGAATTCCATTCTTTCCCTGCTCCGCRTTTCCCTCCCATCCTTTTTTTCCCTCTTTTGTTGAAATTTAATTGTTCTGGGTGATTTTTTATTTTCTGTGAAAATTCGCTGCTCCRGGCAGGTCCCTCTTTGCTGCCCGAATTTTGTGAAAACCTTGAAACCTCCARGCCCGAAGGTGACCTGCGGAGCTCCGCGGGATTTTTTGGGACGCGGCGGCCGTGGCGCGGTCGGCTCCCGGAAAAGCAAATTTCGGGCAAAACTTGGGCTCGTTCTGCTCTTCGTAGAAATCTGAATTTTTGATATCGTTTGCGAAGGTTTCCAAGCAACCGCGTGCGGTTGGCTTTGGCACGATCCCAGCGTCCTCTCTCTTCCTTTGGGATGGCGCCAGCCAGGAAGTTTCCCACTGGCTTGGAGCGGCGGGAGGTGTCCGGCAATGTCCTCTGCTCTGGACACCCGCGGAGCCGGGGCGGTTATTCCCTGGAATTGCTGATTCCAAAGGTTTGGGATCCTCTGAGATCCTGTGGTTGTTTGGGCAGAACCCCCCTGACCTTGGGAATT
>NW_026624753.1:16713-18291 GCF_030028575.1 Malurus melanocephalus | reverse complement strand
AAATTCCGGCAGAGCGAGGGCTCCCAAAGGATTGGGAATTTGTGTCCTGAAATTCCGGCAGAGTGAGGGTTCCCAAAGGATTGGGAATTTGTGTCCCGAAATTCCAGCAGAGYGCGGGCTCCCAATGGATTGGGAATTTGTGTCCTGAAAGTCCAGCAGAGCGAGGGCTCCTGGCTGGATTCTGAGGAATTGGGAATTTTTGTCTCAAAAGTCCGGCTCCTGGCTGGATCCCAATGGATTGGGAATTCGTGTCCGGCTCCTGGATGGATCCCGATGGATTGGGAATTTCTCTCTGTACCTGATGGGTTCTGCACACTCAGGCCTTGATGAGTCGCTGTGATTCGTTAGCTCCAGAGCGGCTAATGAGAAACCTGCATGGCAGGCTTGGAGCAAATCATGGATTCGAGGAATCATGGAATCAGGGAATCATGGATTCAGGGATTCATGGAATTGTTTGGGTCCCACCAGGGACACCTCCCGCTATCCCAGGTTGCTCCAAAAATCCCATCCAACCCAACCTTGGACACTTCAGGGATCCAGGGGCTGCCTCAGTTTCCCTGGAAATTCCATTCCAGTGCCTCGCCACCCTCAGGGGGTAGAATTCCTTCCCAAAAATCCCATCCGAACCCACTTTCTGTCAGTTTAATCCCCCCTCGTCCTGGCATTCCCAATACTTCATTCCAGAATCCACATCCTCTGTTTTCCAGGGATGGAAAGAGCTTCCCCCAACCCCCTTTCGATGAGGTCCCGGGGACCAAACATAAACTTTAATTTTATTAATTAGAATTAGCGGAGCAAAGCCCTAATTAAGAAGGGTTTAACAATAATCTCTTGGAATGAGCAAAGTCGTGCTATCCCGCCTGCGGACCGGGCCGCGCTCCGCTCCCCGTTTTTGGGTTTTTTTTGGTTTTTTTTTTGGGTTTTTTTTTGGGAATGTTTTGTAATACGGCTTTTGTAACGCGGTTTCGCGGCTCTCTCTGAGTAAGAATTTCTTTACAAATCCCTCCTTCCCTGGGGACGACCGGGAAAAGAGGTCACGGAGCGCGGTGGAGTCGCCGTCCTTTTAATTTAACACATCCTGAATAATTCCATTTTTACTCTTCAGAATCGCCTTTTTTTTTTTTTTTTTTTTTTTTTTTTTTTTTTTTTTTTTTTTTTTTGGGAAGCAAATCATGTTTTACAGAATTAAAATTCCCACCTTTGCTTGGAATAACTCCGGGAAACGGTCGGGGAATTTTCCAATGGGGAATTCGGGAATTTTCAAAAGCGGCGTGATGCGATATTATCGTTGCGGTGGGAAYGGGCTCTCGGCGGGAAATCCATGAACGTCAACTTTAACATTTTCGCTGCTCTTCCCACGCTTTCCCGGAATCCACCGGGCGWGTGGGTTTTCCTGCCCCGTCAACCTTTCGGGATGAATATTCCTTTTATTTCTCCTCCTTTCTTTTCCCTGGGATGAGCGAGCCGTGGGATGATGTCACAGGAGGCGAAATATGGCCCGGGGAACAAAAAAAATGTTGTGAGGACTGGGACAGAGGTGGGCGTTGTCCTGGGGAGACTCAAAATGCTGGAAAAGTG
>NW_026624753.1:12646-14918 GCF_030028575.1 Malurus melanocephalus | reverse complement strand
TTTTCCATGGATCCATGGGAACATTTTCCACTGTTTTTTATCCTCAAAAACCATATTAACTCCATCTGGGATTTGCCCCTTTTCCCGTTTTCTCCCTGACCAACCTGTCCCGAATTCCTGTCCTCCTTCCAGAGGCCACAAACTCCCTGTTTTCCATGAATTCCAAGCCTTTCCAGGAGCAATATTCCCTCAAATCCAACCTAAACCTCCTCTGSCGCAGCTCGAGGCCGTTTCCTTTCATCCCATCCCTCGTTTCCTGGGATCCCACCTGGATCCTTCTGATCTCTTTTTTTTTTCCAGGATGAGCTCCCTCAGTCTCTCCCGGTTTTCCAGCCCCTTTCCAGCTCCATTCCCATCACTCCACACTGCTCTTCCAACATATCCCCCAGTAATATCCAAATTTTTTTTCATTTTATGCCTGATTCTCCCCCAAAATTCCAGTCCAACATCTCGGACGAGCAGGAAGCGTTAATCCCTCAGATCTCCTCGCGTTCCAGGCGTGCGGGAACACAGAGACAAAAAAAAAAAAAAAAAAAAAAAAAAAAAATTTAAAAATTCCTTTTCTAGAGGGAACAAAAAATAAATCACTTTGTGTTCCTTCGTGAGTAATCCCGCAAACCCGTGGCTCCCGGCAGGAATTCTGCCACATCCCACCCGATCCGCGTTTCCGCAGAGCAGCGGCTCCCGGCCGGGTGAGCTGGAGTTGAAAGGGAAAAATTTAGAAACGAGTGACAAAAAGTCCTCACGGGCTTTCTAAAAATACGGCGCCCTCTTGTCATCGGCATCGCAGCTTCCCCGGGAGAGCCGACGGGAACATTTTCCTCGCCGAGGAAAAATGGGATTTGTCAAGCTGTCGCAGCTCCCGTGACCCGCTGGCTCTGGGAGAAAATTCCCTCGGGAATTGGCAAACAAAAATTGAGGAGGAGTGGGCGGTTTCTGAGCTGGTGGGATCTTCGAGGTCTTTTCCAACCCAAAATATTCCGGGGATGGTAGCGGCAGGACTGGGAATGGTTTCAAAGCTCCAGAGGTGGGAAATTTGGGAAGGGATTCCACCCCGTGAGGGAATTTCTGGAATTCCCGGATAAACTGTGGCTGCYTCATCTGTGGAAGTGTCCGAGGTTGGATGGGGCTTGGAGCACCCTGGGATTGGTGWAGATGTGAGGGGGGTTGGAATTCCATGATCTTTTCAGTCTTTTCCAACCCAAACCATTCCATGATTTTATTGCAATTCCATGATTTTATTGCTATTCCATGATTTCAGTGTCTCCATAAGCCAAACTCTCCTTATTTATGGAATCCTTTTCATCCCCAGTGGCTCCCGGTGACGATTTCGGGAATTTTGTGGGACGACCCCGGGTAAAACCTGGATCTGAGCACCACCCACTTTCCTGGAGGCAAACCCTCTCCTTTTCCATTGGAATTTCACCTTGGAAAATCATTCCTTGGAGCCAAAGTCTGCCCCAGGGAACAGATTTTTCCCTGGTGTTTTTTGTCCCGGAGGTCATTCCTACAATCTGGAAAAAAGAAGGAATCCTCCAGAAAGACCGGGAGACCTCTCGAATGGTTTAAGTCTCATCCCTGGCTTTGTTAAACCCTTCTGTGGTGCAGACTGGGTTTAGTGCTTTGATTTTAAGAACAAAACCCCACTTTTGGGTATTTTCTGGGTGTTCTTTCTGGGTGGCAATGGAAAGGGATGGGATGGGACAGAATTCCCGACGTAACGATCCACGTATCCCAGATTCTGGGATTTACYAGCAGGAACAGACCTTGTGGGTTATTCCCACGAGGATATTCCATGATTCCACAATTCCCTGCCATATTCCATGGGTCGGTGATTTAATCCGGCGCTGGGTGCGGTATTCAGCCTGGAAATTCCAGGAAATTCCATGGAATCATGGTTGGAAAAACCCTCTGAGGTCACGGAGCCTGACCATTGACCCAGAATCCCAATCTCACATTAAACCGAATTCCTAAATCCCAAAAGTTATGGAGCATCTCCTCTCGGATCACAGATTGACGTTTGAGTGGCGTCGCCTTCCAACATTCATTCCTGCTCTAAAAAAGATGGAAAAACTGGTGAAGGATCAAAGGATGAGGAGCTTTTGCTGGATGAGCARTTTTGGGCGTTTTTTTATTATTTTTGGTGAGAKTTTTSGGTAAATATTGTGTGGGTTGGATTTCTGATCCCCTAAAAGCTGATATTTGTCCCAAAATCCCTGTTTTGTCCCAAATATGAGCTTTGGACATGGATGGATTCGCTTCCAAGGCCACA
>NW_026624753.1:8016-10737 GCF_030028575.1 Malurus melanocephalus | reverse complement strand
TTCTGAACTGATGGAAATTTTGGGGAATTATGGGGTAAAAGAGGGGCTTCTGAACTGATGGAAATTTTGGGGAATTATGGGATAAAAGAGGAGTTTCTGAACCCTTGGAAGTTCTAGGAAAGATGGAATTATGGGGTAAAAGAGGGATTTCTGAAATGTTGGGAATTATGGGGAAATATGGGATAAAAGAGGGGGTTTTGAAATGTTGGGAATTAGGAGGAATTATGGGGTAAAAGAGGGGTTTCTGAAATGTTGGGAAAAATGGGGAATTATGGGATAAAAGAAGGGTCTCTGAATTGGAACTCTTGGAAATTCTGGGGAATTATGGGGTAAAAGAGAGGTTTCTGAAATGTTGGGAAAAATGGGAAATTATGGGGTAAAAGAGGGGTTTCTGAGCTGTTGGAAAAAATGGGGAATTATGGGGTAAAAGAGGAGGTCTCTGAAATGTTGGAAATTCTGGGGAATTATGGGATAAAAGAGGGGTTTCTGAATTTTTTGAAATTCTGAGGAATTATGGGGTAAAAGAGGGGTTTCTGAAACGTTGGGAATTGTGGGGATATATGGGATAGAAGAGGGGTTTCTGAAAGGTTGGAAATTCTCGGGAATTATGGGATAAAAGAGGGGTTTCTGAATTCTTGGAAATTTTGGGGAATTATGGGATAAAAGAGGGGTTTCTGAATTGTTGGCAATTCTGGGGAATTATGGGGTAAAAGAGGGGTCTCTGAACTGTTGGAAATTCTGGGGAATTATGGGGTAAAAGAGGGGTTTCTGAACTGTTGGAAAAAAATGGGGAATTATGGGATAAAAGAGGGGCTTCTGAACTGTTGGAAAAAATGGAGAATTATGGGATAAAAGAGGGGTTTCTGATGGAAATTTTGGGGAATCATGGGATAAAAGAGGGGTTTCTGAACTGTTCGAAATTCTGGGGAAGAGGGAATTATGGTGAACTGTCGGAAATTCTGGGCAATTATGGGATAAAAGAGGGGTCTCTGAACTCTTAGAAGTTCTGGGNATTTTGGGGAATTCTGGGGTAAAAGAGGGATTTCTGAAATGTAGGAAATTCTGCGGAATTATGGGGTAAAAGAGGTTTCTGGACTGTTGGAAATTCTGGGGAATTATGGGGTAAAAGAGGGGTCTCTGAAATTTTGGAAATTTTGGGGAATTATGGGATGAAAGAGGGGTCTCTGAAATTTTGGAAATTTTGGGGAATTATGGGATGAAAGAGGGGTCTCTGAAATGTTGGAAATTCTGGGGATTTATGGGGTAAAAGAAGGGGTTCTGAACTGTTGGAAATTCTGGGAAATTATGGGATAAAAGAGTGGTTTCTGAAATGTTGGAAATTCTGGGGAGTTATGGGATAAAAGAGGGGTTTCTGAAATGTTGCAAAAAATTTTGGGGAATTATGGGATAAAAGAGAAATCTCTGAACTATTGGAAAATCTGGGGAATTATGGGGTAAAAGAGGGGTTTCTGAACTGTTGGAAATTCTGGGGAAGAGGGAATTATGGTGAACTGTCGGAAATTCTGGGCAATTATGGGATAAAAGAGGGGTCTCTGAACTCTTAGAAGTTCTGGGGAAAAGGGAATTACAGGATAAAACAGGGATTTCTGAACTGATGGAAATTCTAGGGAAAAGGAAATTTTGGGATAAAAGAGGGGTTTCTGAACTGTTGGAAATTCTGGGGAATTTTGGGGTAAAAGAGGGGTTTCTGAACTGTTGGAAATTCTGGGCTGAGGTTGAGTTGTGTTTTTTTCGGGCTGAAATGGAGATAAATCAGATTCCCGATAAATGCGTTTGCGCTGGATGAACAACTTGGATTAATTGCTTTTTCTTYGGGAATTTTTAGGGATTTGTTTTGGGATTTGGGTAACAACCGCGGCAAGGCTGAGGCTGCTCCGATTACGGAAAAATTGTGGGATTGAGGAGTCGGATGTTTTTGGATTTGGTGAATGTAGAGGGACTCGAAACTTCCTGGGAATAAGCAAATTCCATGATTTTTGATGCCCGAGCTGGTGCTGGAATTGCTGCCTTGCAATTCCTTGATTTCATTCCTTGTTCCCGTTTCTGCGGAGAGCGGTTGGAGAGGCCCACGTGGATCCTCGASTTTAATGGTTGCCAGGATAAATCGAGCCAGAGGTGACCCTGAGGCTGGGATTGGAAAAACGTTTCGTTTCGATGGGATTTTGGGAAATTTTTTTTTTCCAGTGAGGGTGGTGAGGTGCCGGAATGAAATTCCCGGAAAARCTGTGGCTGCCCCATCCTTGAAAGCATCCAAAAAAAATCCCATGGGCTTGGAACAACCTGGGATGGTGGAAAAACRGACTGGATGATCCCATAAACCCCAATCRTTCTGGAATTCTKGTTTTCCTCCAKYWTTCCKTGCAGAAATGTCCTTTATTTAGGACAGCTCCCGATTTTTTTGTCGGGTGCGCAATTCCCCTTTCTAAAATCGGGTTTAAATCGGAGTTTTATGACTTTGTAACTTCCCAGGGCGAGATGAAGAGCTCTCCCGGCCGATATCCCATAATATCCCRTAAAATGRGARGCTGTCAAGGTTAAAGGGAATAATYGTAATTAAAGGCCGCCCTCAAAAAYGGAGTCGGCTTTAAAAATGGGAAAATTTATGCTGCTTTGAGATATCGGGGCAGAGTTCAAGGCTCTGCTCATCGTTTTGTTCCGTATATTTTATTATTAACTTCAGGATGAGAATTTTCACCGTTC
>NW_026624753.1:6069-7451 GCF_030028575.1 Malurus melanocephalus | reverse complement strand
CTGCCTGATTACCGGAGCCTCCCGAAATTATCTCGGAATTTTGATACATCTTTGGTTTCGGAGATAAAATTCTGATTTTAGACCCAAGAGCGCTTCTCGAGCACAGGTTTGTCGATCAAAAAGTGGCGGCAGGGGAAATGTGGAGGATTTTAGGGAATAAAAAAATGTCAAAACCGTCGCTTTGGGAGAGCAGGATGAATCAATCAGAGCCGGAATCGATTCCTGACAGAGGAGAGAGGTCGTGTCAGAAATTCCTAAAATTCGGACGGGGATCGGTTGTTTCTCCCAATGTTTTCCTGTGGGGTCAAAAGGGATTTTTTGGGGGGTTTTTGGCGGGGAAAGGATTAAAAGTTGCTCRGGGAAAAATCAGCTGGGGTCGCCTTTGGAATTAGGGCAAAATCGTGGAATGGTTTGGGTGGGAAGGGACCTTCGAGATCTTTAATTCCAAAGTTTTTGGGGATACCTTCCCCTGTTCCAGGTGGCTCCAAATCCGGTCCAACCTGGCCTTGGACACTTCCAGGGACGGGACAGACACAGAATTTCTGGGAATTCCATCCCCTCATTTTTCTCACAGGGTGGAATTCCTTCCAAAATTCCCATCTATCCCTTGTCCAAAATCCTCTCCAGCTCTCCAGCAGCTCTTTTAGGGTCTGGAAGGGGCTCTGAGCTCTCCCTAAATCCTTCTTTTTTTCCAGGCTGGACATTCCCAGCTCTCCCAACCCATCTCCAGTGAGCAATTCAGCCTTAATCCCATTCACAGTCCGAATTTGAGGTGATTTCCTTCTAAAAAATTATCCCATAAAAGCCCATCAGAGTGTTTTTCCTGACAGGTGGGGAAAACAAAATAATTAATTAGTTGAATTTGTTCTGTGGGATTCTGGGATTCTTCCCTCTAGATCGGCCTGAAGGGGGAAGAATTTATAGGAAAACAGGATCAGTGTGAGGATCAACTTCCAGAGGTGGAGTTGAGAATATTGGAGAGATTTCCAAGAGGGAATTCTTGGGAATTCTTGGGAATTTGTGGAATTCAACCATTCCCATGGCTGGAATGAAGTTTTGGGGTGGCTTTTCCCATTTTGGGAAAACTCTGGGATAGCGTGTCAGACAGGATCCACATGTCACGGGAATGAAATTTTTAATAGAATTTTTAACTTTTATTTTCCCTTTTTAATGCTCAAACTCCAAATTTGTGCCGAATCAGCGGAATTTAAAATGTTCTCCATATTCCTGATTTTCTGTCTCCCCCAGGACTTCCTGATAATTCCTCCTTCTAGYRMAAGRCATCCCTGCCCATGGATGRGAATTAAATGGTCCTTAAGGCCCCTTCCAACCCATTCCGTGATTTTTAACTCATATTCTGCCTTTCTCTATAATTGGAAAAG
>NW_026624753.1:2903-4581 GCF_030028575.1 Malurus melanocephalus | reverse complement strand
CCTAGCAGAAATGGCCGTGCTCATGTTCTCAGATTTCCTGAGCCTCTTCAAAATGCGATGGGGCTGTTTTATCCCTCCCTGTCTTTTTGGGAAGGTGGAGAGCAAGACCTGGATCCTTATTATTTGATTCCTATCAGAGCAGATTAGGTTTTTTTCCCTTTTAAGGCATTTATCACATCCCAAACAAGGTCACGGCTTAGCAGAAATGGCCGCATTCATTTCCTCTTTACTTCAAGCCTCTTGAAACTGTGATGGGGCTGTTTTACTCATCTCTGCCCCTTCAGGAAGCAGGACCTGGATCCTGTTTGGTGCACTGATTTCTATCCAAGCAGATCATTTCCCCACCAAAACGAGGGTTTTTTTACTTTTGAGGAATTTATCGCATCCCAAACAAGGTCACGGCTTAGCAGAAATGGCCGCGTTCATCTTCTCGTTACTTCAAGCCTCTTGAAACTGTGATGGGGCTGTTTTATCCCTCTCTGCCCCTTCGGGAAAGCTCCAAGCAGGACCTGGATCCTGTCCGGTGCACTGATTTCTATCCAAACAGATCATTTCCCCACCAAAACTAGTTTTTTTTTTATTTTATTTTTTTAGTATTTTTTTTATTTTTATTTTACTTTTGAGGAATTTATCGCATCCCAAACAAGGTCACGGCCTAGCGGAAATGGCCGCATTCATCTCCTCTTTACTTGAAGCCTCTTGAAACTGTGATGGGGCTGTTTTGTCCCTCCGTTCCCCTTCAGGAAAGCTCCAAGCAGGACCTGGATCCTGTCTGGTGCACTGATTTCTATCCAAGGAAATCATTTCCCCACCAAAATTAGAGTTTTTTTACTTTTGAGGAATTTATCACATCCCAAACAAGGTCACGGCTTAGCGGAACTGGCCGCGTTCATCTCCTCGTTACTTCAAGCCTCTTGAAACTGTGATGGGGCTGTTTTATCCCTCCCTGCCCCTTCAGGAAGCAGGACCTGGATCCTGTCTGGTGCACTGATTTCTATCCAAAGCAGATTAGTTCCCAACCAAAGCCAGGTTTTTTTCACTTTTGAGGAATTTATCACATCCCAAACAAGGCCGCCCCTAGTGGAAATGGCCACGTTCATCTCCTCTTTACTTCAAGCCTCTTGAAACTGTGATGGGGCTGTTTTATCCCTCTCTGCCCCTTCAGGAAAGCTCCAAGCAGGACCTGGATCCTTTCTGGTGCACTGATTTCTATCCAAAGCAGATTAGTTCCAACCAAAGCCAGTTTTTATACTTTTGAGGAATTTATCACACCCCAAACAAGGCCGTGGCCCAGCGGAAATGGCCGCGTTCATCTCCTCGTTACTTCAAACCTCTTGAAACTGTGATGGGGATGTTTTATCCCTCTCTGCCCCTTCAGGAAAGCTCCAAGCAGGACCTGGATCCTGTCAGATGCACTGATTCCTATCCAAGCAGATCATTTCCCCACTAAAACCAGGTTTTTTTTTACTTTTGAGGAATTTATCAAACCCCAAACAAGGCCATTTCCTCTTCAATCCTCTTGAAACTGTGATGGTGCTGTTTTATCCCTCTCGCCCCTTCGGGAAAGCTCCAAGCAGGACCCAGATCCTGTCTGGCAGCTCTGGATAATCACYGCCCGCACGGGGGGTGAGGTTTCACCCCGATGCCTCCATTCTTTCTCCCAGCCTTTCTCATCGGG